>NW_024717214.1:162500-180000 GCF_018991925.1 Homarus americanus | reverse complement strand
TCTGTCTGTCTGTCTCGCTCTGTCTTTCTTTCGATCTCTCTCTCTCTCTCTCTCTCTCTCTCTCTCTCTCTCTCTCTCTCTCTCTCATGAGGGTGAGTGAGATCAAGAGGCAATAGAAAATGGCTAAACTTAAACTCTCTTTTTCTCTATACTGTATATTCTGATAACAAGGGAGGGAGGGAGGGAGGGAGGGAAGTTAATTTATCAATGTAGGAACTTTTGGGAACCCATCTTTATGCAATAGATTAAGTGATAAATATAATTGAGAGTAAATTTTCTCGTAGGATCCTTTTGAGAATCTATTTTTAAAACCGTATAATGAAAGGGTATAATTTTAGCGTTGTAAGTTATTAGGAATTTGAGGGTTATTCTGGTGGTTGAGTGTATGATGAGGGTGTGTGTGTGTGTGTCTGGGTGTGTGTGTGTGTGTGTGTGTATTAGCGCCAGTGCCACATTGACGTCACGAGGCACTGTGTCAAGAGGAATGTTTGTGATAAAATTAGTTGCTATGACTTAATTGTGAGTATTAGTTCCTTCTGGTTTATTTTTTTTCATTTTATAATTAATCTATTTACCTGTATTACTCCTTTACCTGGTTATATATTTATCTATCCATTCATCTATTTGTTTATCCATTATTTATCCATTCATCCACATTCACATACTATCCAGCAAGCTACGTACTTACCCACACCACACACATTACCATCCACACCTCCCATCCACATCACTCTAAATCCTTTACCCACACCACCCACCTACCCACTCAGTCCATCCTTTACCCCACACCACCCACTCTCTCCTCCTTTCATCCCACCACCCATCCATCCCGCCCCTTTCTCCATCTTTACCACCCCCACCCTCCTACCACACCCACCCTCACCACCCACCCTTACCACCCACCCTCACCACCCACCCTCACCACCCACCTCTAATATATTTGCTCCTTGATCTGAGTAAACCCTACCCGTATGTCTGTCTGTGTGTTGCCAGCTCAGTAGACAGCCTCAACTGTACTCTGATTGGCTTGGCGTCGGGCGTACTGGCAGGGGGGGGGCAGGGGTGAGAGGGAGAGAATATATGAGGTGAGGGGAGAAGTGAGAGTTAGGAAGACAATAAGAATAAGGAGAGAGAGAGAGAGACCGACCATTTTTTTTTTTTTATTTATTGGGCACTCCCTTGTGTAAGGTGAAGCGCCCAACAGGGAACCATGCTAAGTTCATGCTTGCTTTATGTCTCATGAGTTAAGGGTGTAGAAGCCTGAAGAGTCAGTGGTTTATGTCATCAAGTTATTGGAAGCTCCAACAACTTTCCCTGAATACGAATTCGCAACTTTCGACTTACAACAGGTACCTACTTTACTGCTTGGTGAACAGGGACTAATGGGGGCTAGGAAGTAAGTCCAAACAACTTCCACCGGCCCGGGAATCGAACCCGTGACATCTCGCTTGCGAAGGCAAGAACGGTACCGCTCTAACACCAGCACCCCCAGAGACCGACCATGGCATCACCAACAGGAAGGAATTGACCTCCAAGGCTCTGAGTGACCTCTCTGTGACCTCGTGTGACCTTCCGTCTTGACCTTTGTCCGGTTAAGTGGGTCAAGTTCGTGAGTAATGATCAACAAACGCGTAAATTAATACATACATACATACATACATACATACATACATACATACTCCCTAAAATAACCCACCCTTCATCCCCCAAAACTCTCTCATCCATCTATCCACAACTCACATCCATTCCCATAGCCTCTCCTCCCTCCCTTCCTCCTTCTCCCCCCCCCTCCCTCCATCACCCCTCCATCTATTTATTCTCTCTTTCTCCGTCTTCCTCTCCACTTACTTATCTTTCTCTCCTCCTTCCAACAACCCTCCTCCTCCCTTTCACTCTTCTACTCCCACACCCCTCACCCAAGAGCCTCCCTCCCCAGCACTATTAGCTCCACAGTTATACCTTAAAAAAAATAATGTGAAAGGAAAAAAAAAGAAAAAAAAAATAGGAAAAATAATAAACCATTGAATTGGTCTGTGACTTATGAGAACTCTAAGTCGGGTTGAAAGAAGTAAAGGGGTGTGTGTGTAGGAGGACATGTCATTCCTTTCTCCTGCTACCTTCTCCTCCTCTTCCTCGTCCTCTTTCGCCTTCTCTTTCCTCTGCTTTATCCCCACCAGGAGTCACGTGGCCGGTCTTATAGGCATTCAACGTGATCTTGAAGTCTCTCTATAGGGGAGGAGGTAGGGAGGGTAGGGGTTAGGGGGGTAGGGGGCGGGTCTTACGTATTTCGTCTTTACGTTTTAACTCCTCAAATTTTCGTGTTTAAATTTAGAATCGACGAGTACAGGTGCGCTTTTATTAATTCAGGTGTGTCAGTAATACAGGTGTTGTATCGTGGCGCTTGGCTACTGTCTTCAACTCAGGTGATTGTTGAGAACTGTAATAACGTGGTCAGGACTAATACACTGGACTCTCCCAGTGGCAGCCCCCGTGTTAACACTGTGTCTCATATAACAGGTGTTTTTGGTTCTTTTTACCTCATCCAGGCTCTACAGGTACAGGTATATACACATGTACAGAGGGACAAGTACAGGTGAAGGAGACTAGTTCAGGTACATAGACAGCTTTAACACTAGCAGGTGACTCAGCAAGTGAACACGACTCAGTAAATGAACACCAAATGAACACGACTCTCACACTTGGATTCGTATATACGGGGTTCGGATTCATAAAGCACTGTTAAAATTTTTTATTTCCTTAACCAAAAGACGTAAAGTATGAGTGAGTGTGAACGAACCCGCGAGACGCAAGACAGGCGGGCAAATTGATATGAGGATCCCACTTATCGTTGACTGCAGCTAGAGTTGGTTTGTTGCCTTTGATCCAGACAAGAAAATGATGTAAAACTCTTTTAGAATTCCGAAGTTTTTAATCTTGTATCTCTCGATGTATTATTGTGGCTGATAACTTTGTTTTTGTCGTACGTCGCCACTGTCATCGCTTTACGTCGCCACTGTCATCGCTTTACGTCGCCACTGTCATCGCTTTACGTCGCCACTGTCATCGCTTTACGTTGTCATTGTCGTCCGACTTCGTTTACGTTACGTCGTTTTTGTCGTTTATTCTTTGATTTATGTCGTCGCTGGTCTCGTCTTATTGTTGTCATTTTATCGTTTTACATCGTCGTTGTGTCAGGCCATCGTTGTCAGCGCCATATACCCATTAACCAGGCAATAAATCTATCCTCCTTACACGCCATCGACACACGGTTATCCCCTGGGACCGTTTCTTGAGCTCTGTCGACGATCATATCAATAAAGACCTGTCAATCTTCACTACATCACTACCATAACTTCCTCAGTGGTCAAGGATAAACCAAGGAGAGTAAACACACTGTAGGAAGACGCCCTCCAGCACCTGCACTCACAGCTCGTCAACAGAAGGCCACGAGTCGTCTAGCTCTTGGATATAAGGCTTGCACTTTGTAAATATTAAGCTGTGATATTGATAAGGTTAACCCGTCTGGCCTTGTGTTGACGACTTGTTATGTGTTTCAGGGACGGGAGCTGTGTGTTTCAGGGACGGTAGCTGTGTGTTTCAGGGATGGTAGTTGTGTGTTTCAGGGACGGTAGCTGTGTGTTTCAGGGATGGTAGCTGTGTGTTTCAGGGATGGTAGCTGTGTGTTTGAGGATGTGTGTGTTTCAGGGACTTGTGCTGTGTGTTTCAGGGATGGTAGCTGTGTGTTTCAGGGATGGTAGCTGTGTGTTTCAGGGACGGTAGCTGTGTGTTGTGATGGTAGCTGTGTGTTTCAGGGATGTAGCTGTGTGTTTCAGGATGGTAGCTGTGTGTTTCAGGGATGGTAGCTGTTTAGGATGGTAGCTGTGTTTGCACGTATTGTGTGTTTCAGGGATGGTAGCTGTGTTTCAGGATGGTAGCTGTGTGTTTCATGGGTGGTAGCTGTGTGTTTCAGGGATGGTAGCTGTGTGTTTCAGGGATGGTAGCTGTGTGTTTCAGGATGGTATGTGTTTCAGGGATGGTAGCTGTGTGTTTCAGGTAGCTGTGTGTTTCAGGATGGTAGCTGTGTGTGGGATGGTAGGTTTTGTGGAGGTAGCTGTGTGTTTCAGGGATGGTAGCTGTAATGTTTCAGGGACGGTAGCTGTGTGTTTCAGGGATGGTAGCTGTGTGTTTCAGGGATGGTAGCTGTGTGTTTCAGGATGGCTGGCTGTGTGTTTCAGGGATGGTAGCTGTGTGTTTCAGGGATGGTAGCTGTGTTTCAGGGATGGTAGCTGTGTGTTTCAGGGACGGTAGCCGAGTGTTTCAGGGACGGTAGCTGTGTGTTTCAGGGATGGTAGCTGTGTGTTTCAGGGACGGTAGCTGTGTGTTTCAGGGACGGTAGCTATGTGTTTTAAGGATGATGTGACCTGCGGGTGTGACTCGAGTGTTAAATACCACATCCCTGTGAGTGGAACCTCGATCCCAGAGGATTTTCAGCTCACAGGCGACTTACTCAAAGGTTCAAGAAGACATCAACAAGACAATGACTCAGAGATCGAGCTGGGAAATGCGATCAAGTGGTTCAGGGGCACGAACACACACGCACACAAGCTGCACCCAAGCATATGATATATATATATATATATATATATATATATATATATATATATATATATATATATATATATATATATATATATATATATATATATATATATATATATATATATATATATATATATACATTCACCTGTGACAGCCTCAGTTGCTTGACCGAAATTGAAGGTCGCCTTCTCTCTCTCTCTCTCTCTCTCTCTCTCGGTTACTCTCTAGGGAGCTGTGTATATAAACTGAATATGAAGAGGGAGAAGGGGGATGAAGAGAGAAGGGAGGTAAAAGAGAGAAAGGAGGAGGAAGGGGGAGGAAGGGGGAGGAAGGAGGAAAAGGGGGAAGAGAGGAAAAACAGGAGAAAGAAAGAGAAATAGAGAAGGGAGAAGGAAGGTAAGGGAGGTTGATATGAAGAGGGAGAGTAACTGGGTCATAGCTGTGGGGCTCAGGGCGTGTAAACACCCTGATGTCAACATTGGCTCGGATGCTTATCGTCACCCAAGGAATTTCTGGGAGTAATTATCGACATTTTTATTTGTAATACTAAAATTATCAGTATATAGTGAAAATAATAAGATTCACGTATTTTATTATAGCTGTAGTTATATATTCTTTTATTACCATATTTTATAGGTAAGGAGGCCTATGGTTGACCTCTCATTGGGATCAAGGTCGGGTTCTTGTAATGCCTAATTATGTCTTATGTATTGCAATGGCATAATAACAACACGTGGATTGAATAATAGCAAGGGAAATCTCACACAGTCAAGATACATTACTACAACCTGGAACTAAATTATCATAAACACTGGCAGAACACTCGCATGGTTCTGACCACTTTAGGATACAAATTAACCATTAGCAGCACAAAGCAGCAGCACTGGACACAACACAGCACGAGGTAACAGCACAACACAGCACAGGACACAGCACAGGACAGCAGGAGGTAACAGCACAGCACAATAACACAGCACAGGACACAGCACAGTATGAGGTAACAGCACAGCACAGCACAGCACAGCACTACAAGACACAGCACAACACAGCACAGGACAGCAGGAGGTAACAGCACAGCACAACAACACAGCACAGGACACAGCACAGTATGAGGTAACAGCGCAACACAGCACTACAAGACACAGCACAACACAGCACAGTAGGAGGTAACAGCACAACACAGCAAGAGTCAGGGGTGCAATTCGACACAAACATCTTGCGACATCCCATGATCACAGCGGCGTCTCGTGATGTATGTATATATGTATATATGTGTGTGTGTGTGTGTGTGTGTGTGTGTGTGTGTGTGTGTGTGTAAGTATGTATGCGTGTATGTATATGATTTTCATGGTCATATTCCCTGTGTCTCATATAAAGCCCACCTGCTCACCATACTCCCCAGCAATCTGCACCACCTCACCCACCACACCACCACCACTACTATAATTTCACCACCACTATACCACCACTACCATACACCTCACCCACCACCACACACCAACACTACCACATACCCTCACCACCACCACACCACCACACCACCACACACCACCACACCACCACACCACCACCACTATCACTACTCACACCCCATCACACCACCACCATTACCACCACCCTCCCCTAACCTCACCTAACCTAACCTAACCTAACCTAACCTAACCTAACCTAACCTAACCCTACCCCCCCCATCACATTACCATGATTTTTTTTCCTCTTCCCTGAGATTATTTGCCCGATTAAGGTCTCTGCGTCATCAAGAGACCTTTTTTATTTTTATTTGTAGATGACGGGAAGGAATAAACTTACATTGAAAAAATATATATTAAAAATTCTACTTAAAATTCTATTGAAAATTAACTCTAAAAATTCTACTAAAAAATCTACAAAAAATTCTACAAAAACAACTCTCATAGTCAGGTGAATCCAATCAATTAGTTACAGGTAAAATTATTGTCTCTTTTCCCTATATTAATCTCTCAGTCTCTCAAACACATTCTCATAATATCTCTCAGTCTCACCCTCCCTTATCTCAGCTAGTAATGGGCATCACCATCACCACTATCATCACCACCACCATCACCACCACCATCATCACCATCACCACTATCATCACCACCACCATCACCACCATCATCACCATCACCACTATCATCACCACCACCATCACCACCATCTCTCATTAGAACTTGAGGACAAAACTGTAAGGTCATCACCAAGCTGAATTTAACCTAAGCTTGAGTAAGTTTTAATTGGGTGGCACAGACCTCACCTAACTCCATATAATAAACTGTGAAATTATGTGGTATCCAGTCTAAGATGTTTCTATATAATTATACCGGTATATATTATTATTATTATTATTATTATTATTATTATTATTATTATTATCATTATTATTATTATTATTATTATTATTATTATTATTATTATTATTATTATTATTATTATTATTATTATTATTATTATTATTATTATTTATTATTATTATTATTATTATTATTATTTTATTGTTGTTATTATTATTATTATTATTATTATTATTGTTATCATTATTATTATTATTATTATTATTATTATTATTATTATTATTATTATTATTATTATCCCTTGACGAGTACCAAACTAAACTAAACTAAACTAATGTATCAGAATAAATTGAAAATAAATTCACTTAATGAGAGATAATGAATTTATTGAAAATATTTAACTGATTTTTTTTTTACTTGAGAAAAGAGTTTATGTACGTCTTTAGTTGATTTGTACATGACGAGACTAGGGTTTGTGTGCGTGTTTAGTTGATGTGTACATGACGAGACTAGGGTTTGTGTGCGTGTTAGTTGATGTGTACATGACGAGACTAGGGTTTGTGTGCGTGTTTAGTTGATGTGTACATGACGAGACGAGGGTTTGTGTGCGTGTTTAGTTGATGTGTACATGACGAGACTAGGGCTTGTGTGCGTGTTTAGTTGACTGAGCATCAGGATTGACAGTGAACATAAGGATTATAATTAGGTGCTTATACCTGTTAGCACCCACACACACCTGTAACAGCTGTCGGCACCCACACACACCTGTAACAGCTGTCGGCACCCACACACACCTGTAACAGCTGTCGGCACCCACACACACCTATAGCAACTGTCGGCACCCACACACACCTGTAGCAACTGTCGGCACCCACACACACCTGTAACAGCTGTCGGCACCCACACACACCTGTAACAGCTGTCGGCACCCACACACACCTGTAGCAGCTGTTGTCCGGCAGATCGTCCAAAATATTGCGTATAAGGTAAAGGTTAGGTTAGGTTGATTTAGGTTAATTTTCAGGTAATCTCCATATGTGAATGTTAATCATACTGAACAGATGCTGTAGTTGAAATTCCAGATCAGTTTAGGAGGTGAAGGTCAGAGGTGATGAGGTCACACAGAGATAAAGGTCATACTGAACTTGTTGAGAGGGGACACACACACACACACACACACACACACACACTATACATGACATCATCTGATTACCTGTTGAAGGTGATGAGTTAAAAGCATAGATCACAGGTCACCATGTCTGTGGGGGTATGTACAGTGCTCTCTCTCTCTCTCTCTCTCTCTCTCTCTCTCTCTCTCTCTCTCTCTCTCTCTCTCTTTTGGGAGTGGTGGCTGCTGGTCCGTCCTCACAGCTATTCAGTGGTACCTGTTAATGGTTGGTGATGGATGGATGGATGAATGGATGGATGAATGGATGGATTGTTGGTTTGATGGATGGATGAATGGATGGATGAATGGATGGATGAATGAATGGATGGATGAATGGATGGATTGTTGGTTTGATGGATGGATGAATGGATGGATTGTTGGTTTGATGGATGGATGAATGGATGGATGAATGGATGGATGAATGAATGGATGGATGAGTGTGTGGATGGATGGATGGATGGATGGATGTGTGTGTCCCAGGCATTGACTGCGGGGCCCCGACATATGTTTTCATCCGCCCAACCATTAATTCGTTGCCTCATTCCGTTGACCGGTCGCAGGAGTATTTAACACTGATCCCAAACATTTACCATCATGTGGGGATGGGGGGGTGAGTTGCAGCAGTAGCCAGCCTCGTACCGTGTGAGTGTAAAGGTGTTTATCGTCTGGGTCTCTTCCCCCGCGGGCTGGCTGAGGGACCATTAGTGTAAATATTGTCGTGGGTTTGTTTACGTCGAGCTTCATCTGGTTTTATACAAGGTAACTGGCCCCGTTTCCTCTGGGGATTTTTTTCGATATATAGTTTTGTATTTTCTTTTTTATTCTTCTCATTTAAAGAAGTAGGTGTTTTTTTTTAATCTTGTTTGTGTGTGTGTGTGTTTGTTTGGATATTTTATTTTGACGTTAAGGACGTTTTATATATCTTCCCCGTGTATGTTTACGTTTGTCAGTGTTGATAACTTCACGGATGTTGGCGCCAGGAAGGATATATTTTCATTGCAATTTGTTACTCACTCTGGATCTCGTTTTCCTCACTGTTGAATTTGTTTCATTCTTCTTGATGGCAGGAAGTGGGTGTGTGGTTTCTTGAGGTCTTCTTCCCTTGTTTTGGTGTTCTCAGTCCTCAGACACACACACACACAGCCTTGTTTATCCCAGCAGCATAACGTGTGAGTAATATGTCCAAGTGAGTGCTACAGGTGAAGTGTGTCTGTACCGTAACACTGTGGAAGATGATTTTAAAAGTCAGTATAATAATAATTAGTCATGTGAAAAGTAGATACCCCAAGCTTGTTTCACCCTGAGATTAGTCACTCAAACGTTAGCTTAATCTAACGTAACCTAACTTAACCTAACTTAAAGTAACGTAACCTAATATAACGTAACCTAACGTAGCTTAAGTTAACCTAATCTAACTTAACCTAAACTAACATAATATAATATAACGTAACAACAATATTTCCCGCCTCTGTTGACGGTCGTGTAATATTTCAATGTGATTCTGATCTTTTAATATGTTAGTTTTTGCATAATGTAGTATTACTTATTCGTTATTTGTCTTAGAATGCCTTATTGTGGGTAAAAATAAGTATATATTAAATGCGTCCTCCGAAAGCATGAATTTGCTACCAGAGTTTTAACAATTAATTCATGTATAATATTTCCGATAAACTTTCTACGTGTTCCTGTTTGAAATAATGAATGTATGTATCTTTATATAATTTAGCTAAATATCTTTCTCGTCAGAAACGGTCATCCCAACGATTATAAATAAACTCATTTAGAAATACATCATTACTTCAGGACGAAATCGGACAAATTTGCAACAGCCAATCAGCTGTGACTCTTGTGGGAAAAACCCACTATAATTATAATGCTTCTAACAGTTATTACTAAGATTTGGTTACGTTTTTAGTTTGAGATGGAACAAGAGTTTAATTTCAGGTGAGGAGAAAAATTAACCTGTCAGGTAACTTTGGGAGAAAAGTTATTTAATTAATTCCTCACCAGGTGTGTTGTCCTGTGGGAGTGGCTGAGGTAACTGTGTGTGTGTAATAATAATAATAATAATAATAATAATAATAATAATAATAATAATAATAATAATAAACGGTTTATTAATAGAGTTGCAGCCGGTGGCTGAAAATATACAGACTTACATTTGATTTAGACATAATGATATAATATGCATTGAATACATTTACAGGGCTGTGCAGTACATAAATCAGGAATTGTTTATTATTTTAACAATAGATGGGATGGTGCTGTTCTTATATCTATCGGTGCGGGCTCTTATGGGCTGAATTTTGTTGTAGTGGCGGACTGCGCGAGTTGGGTGGGGGACTGCCGGTGGCAGGAGGTGGCGATGACGAGGGTGGTGCAGTAGTCCACGGCCAAACCTTTCCAGTGCTTGGTGGTGGAGGTCACTGAGGGATGGCATTTCCAGGGTGGAGAGAGCGTTGGTGTAGCCGGAGTATTCTGCGCCGAGCATGATTCTGCAGGCCCTTTTCTGTACCTTCTCTAGCTGACGTTGTTGGGTGGAGTTGAAGACGACCAGGCTGGTGACTCATATGTAAGTTTAAGGGTATGTGTGTGTGTGTTTGTGTGTGTGTGTGTGTGTGTGTGTGTGTGTGTGTGTGTGTGTGTGTGTGTGTGTGTGTGAGAAGTGTGTATATGTGTTTGTTTATTTGTTTATCTGTCTGCATGACTGTCTACCTCTTTCTTTCTCCTTTGTCTCTCTCTCTAGTGTCTCTCTCTCTCTCTCTCTCTCTCTCTCTCTCTCTCTCTCTCTCTCTCTGTACAGTCAACGCCACTTATAAGCCACACAGACTGGCAGCCTCGAAATTTCTAACAGGCAACATCGCTGGGTCCATCCCTCCCCCACCTCCACCTCCCTAAACGTACACACCAGCAATTAATCGGTGGTCAGCCAAGGTGAAAAGTCAACGCTTATCCCTGGAGGACTTTAGTGTTTGTTAGTGTTTGTTAGTGACTCTGTCTGTCTGTCTGTCTCTGTCTGTCTGTCTGTCTGTCTGTCTGTCTGTCTGTCTGTCTGTATCCAAGCCAACCCAACTCAACTCAATTTACCACACTAATATTGGGTCCTAATCAATAGGTACCCAAACGTGACTGTTTACCAGATAGGTTGGGGCCTAATAGAACTAGTAGGGTAGGCCTATTTGAGCCCCTACCTACCCCCTCCCCTTCTTCCGTACACCTGTCAGGTAGTTCTCGGTGATCCTGGTTGGCTGACGAGGTAAACGGCCTATAACAGGTGTTGAGTCTCCTGGCTGGCTGACGAGGTAAACGGCCTATAACAGGTGTTGAGTCTCCTGGCTGGCTGACGAGGTAAACGGCCTATAACAGGTGTTGAGTCTCCTGGCTGGCTGACGAGGTAAACGGCCTATAACAGGTGTTGAGTCTCCTGGCTGGCTGACGAGGTAAACGGCCTATAACAGGTGTTGAGTCTGGCTAGCTGGAGGATCTCTGTGCACTATTGAGAAATTAATGGCAGAATATTATCATGGCAATGTTTCTGTCTGTCACTTATTCACCTGTTCTGTTTAATTATGTTGTCTTATTTGTGTTGTCTCTCGCTTCTTCTTGTTCTCAATCTTCTTCTTCTTCTTCTTCTTCTTCTTCTTCTTCTTCTTCTATCATTGTTATCATCAGGTCTTCCCCTCTCTCACTCTCTCTCTCTCTCTCTCCTCATCCATACTTACCACCATCCATCCTTCTTGAGGCAGAAATCTTCCTACCAGAATCTCAATGTGGCTTTAGACCATCACCGACATGATTTTTGCTGCCCGCCAGATATAGGAAAAGTGCAGAGAGCAGCATCGTGACCTGTACATGGCCTTCATTGACCTTACTAAGTCCTTCGACTCGGTCAACAGGGAAGCCCTCTGGCGGACCTCGCTCGTTTTGGCTGCCCACCAAAATTCATCGCCATTGTGAGGCAACTCCTAGATGGCATGACCGGCAGTGTCCTACACAGTGGCACCCAGTTTGAGTTCTTCCTCACCGAAGTGGGGGTAAAACAAGGATGTGTACTGGCACCAACCTTCTTTCCATTTTCTTGACTGCCTTCCTTACTCGAGCCAGTAATTTAGCCGGCGGGGTGGACATCCAGTGCAGGATGAACGTTTAGTCAGCTTCCATTACTGAACTTCAGTATGTAGACTACTTCACCCTTGTCGCTCACACTGAACGTGACCTGCAGGAGATCCTGAACACCTACACACATGTGTATGCACACTTCGGCCTTGAGGTGAATGTACGTAAGAGTCAGATTCTCTTTCAGCCTGCCCCTGGTGCAGTCATACCTCCACTATCCATTCAGCTTAACGGTACTGCCTTCTCTAGTGTTACCCACTTTCAGTATCTCAGCTCCGACCTCTCTGCCACTGCAGACATCGATGAAGAGATTCAACATCGGATCAGATGTGCATCTCAAACCTTGTAGACTCCATACCCGTGTGTTCAGCTGAGGAGCTGAAATTATCTACAAAGTTGCATGTATATCAAGCAGTGGTCCTCCCCACCCTGCTATATGGCAGCGAGACATGGGTTACATACAGGAGGCACCTGTAAGAACAACTATGCTGGACTGGCCATGTTACCCACATGGACGACAGTAGACTGTCAAAGCAGCTACTTTACAGTCACCTAGCGAATAGTAAACGTAACACTGGCGGGCAACTGAAAACGTATAAGGATAGTCTTAAGACAAACCTGGAAAAGTGTCAAATCGACTCCCTCACCTGGGAGACGATTACTACACACCGTAACTTAGAGGAGCACCACACAAGAAGGTGTCAATACTTTCGAGTTAGCCCAACTGCATACCGAGGCAGACAAGCGCCAACGCAGGAAAGATGCTGCCACCGCCCCTCCTACATAAGAGGTAGCCCTCCACATGTGCAACTTCTGTGAACGACTTTGCCGGTCCCGTATCAGCCTCTCTAGACACCTCAGAGCTCACCAATGAAGGTGACATCCTTAATAACTCATATCATTGTATCATAGCTGGATGATCGTCATACTCGATTCCGAGTGGTAGAAGTAGTAGTAGTAGTATTTATGGTGTGGCTTGACCTTAGAGTTTAACGCGCACACACTCATACACATACATACAGACATCATTATTATTATTATTATTATTATTATTATTATTATTATTATTATTATTATTATTATTATTTTTTATTATTATATTTTATTGTTATTATTATTGTTATTATATTATTATTATCACTATTATTATTATTATTTTGTTGTTGTTGTTATTATTATTATTATTATTATTATTATTATTATTATTATTATTATTATTATTATTATTATTATTATTATTATTATTATTATTATTATTATTATTACATGGTTGCAATAATTCCAATTGTCGCATTATGATCCTGCAATAGTAAACAAGAGTGCATTTCGTGTCTTTTTAAGAGAGGGATAAGATTATATTTACACTGTACTGTATTTGAAAAGAAATAAATCATAAAATTTAACATTGAGGAATGGTTGCAGCTTTTTATTGCTTGAGAGTGAGTGACTAAACATGTCTTTTGGTGAAACTCTAATTATGATCATGGCGATAAATATGGTGTTTGTCGGTCTGGTTATTGATTACGTGTGTGTGTGTGTGTGTGTGTGTGTGTGTGTGTGTGTGTGTGTGTGTGTGTGTGTGTGTCAATAAAGCATAGTAGACTCCTCATATACTTCTCACAGGTAAAATAACACACCTGTGTCGTTCTGGCTGAACTAACACCTTCACTATCTGCGTCACCTCAACTCTTGACTGACACACCTGATTCCTGCACACACCCATAGTTCGGGGTCAGGTGCTTGCCATCATAACACCTCATAAGTTCTTTTTTTTCCACTCAATTAAGAAACCAATTTGAGATTTAATTACCTGGAATTTAAACCTGTACTTAAGGTATAACTTGTAATTATAATACAAAATATATATATATAAATATATAATACATATTTATAACAGCAGCCAAGTTTTTATGAATCATCTTCCTCCTAACGCTGCCTGGCGGGGAGGAGGGGGGGGGGTTAGTTTAGGTTAGATTTGGTTAGATTAAGTTAGGTTAGTGGTTTATGTAGATTAGGTACCCCAATTTGTTTTTTCTAAATGAGTAGCCATTTTAGTATAACCTGGGAGGACGTTAGGTTGGGGTTGGTTTAGCGTGTGGGTGTCTAATCTTCAGGTGGTCCGAGTAATTACACTCTACCGTCAGCTGGTTCTTGGGGTGCTGTACAGGTGATGACTTCTGGCGGCGTCTGACTATTACCACAGAGATGTTATTTTATCCCTCCTCCTGCCTTCCTTTTCCTCTTCCTCACCTCTTCTACTCTGCCCTTCACATGTCTCACCCTCCCTCCCTTCCTCCACCTCTTCCTTCCTTCCTTCCCTTCCATCCTTACTCCCCATCTCTTCCTCTACCCTTCTTCCAACTCTTCCTCCCTCCCACCCCTCCCCTCTCCCTCCCTTCTTTCTTCTTTCTCCTCCCTCCCTCCACCCTCTCTCTCTCTCCCCCCACCCTCCTCCCTCTCTTTCTCCCCTCCACCTCCCCTTTCTCCCTCCACCCTCTCTCTCCCCCTCCCTCCACCCCCTCTCTTCCTCCTTCCACTCCTCCTCTCTCTCCCCCTCCCTCCACCCTCTCTCTCCCCTTCCCTCTCTCCCCTTCCCTCCACCCTTTCTTTCTCCCTTCCCTTTCTTTCCTCTGGTTGACTGGGCAAATGGGTCACTACACAGATAAGCCTCCAACCTAACTCAACCACCAACAACTTTACAACCCAACAATGTAGCCCGTTCCCCTCACCTGTATATGACATCTCACCTGTGACTAATTTTTACGTGTGTTTTACAAGACCCTCAGGTGAGCTTACGTCAACAAAGTCCTTGCCAACCTGTAAATAAAGTCGAGGATCTGACACTTTGTAAATGAGCCAAGGGAATGTCACCTTGTAAATCAGGGAGGTTCATGAAGTTACGTATTGTCAATGTTTGTTTTTTTCAATCTGTAAGTTACTGGATTTTTTTTACAGGGTTCTGAATTTTTTCTGAAAGTAGTAAAAAATATATTCACAAACTTTTAAATTTCATATATATATATATATATATATATATATATATATATATATATATATATATATATATATATATATATATATATATATATATATATATATATATATATATATATATATATATATATATATATATATATATATATATATATATATATATATATATATATATATATATATATTTTTTTTTTAATTTGTAAAATATTCGTGTTTCTCTCAACGTCTAAATGAGTTATGTTTTTTTTTGTGAAGTTCTTGCCTCATTGTAAAAAAAATGTTTATTTACCAATCTGTAAATTCGTTATCTTTTTTATCTAATTTGTAAATGAGTTAAGGTCTTGCCCAGCCTTGTAAATGCTGTAAATTACCATCATTTCGTCAGTGGTTCACAGATTTTCACCAACTATTTTGAGCGAGCATTTACAAATCCTCATATAAATTTACAAAGTTTCTCCCAATCTGTAAATCAAACAGGGATCAGCCAATCTCTACGTAGACAAAGATTATGACCAACATCTTGTAAACATTAAACATGTAAACAAACTTAGCATCGTTTACTCTCTGTGTTTACAGGGGTTTTAGTTAGGTTAGGTTAGGTAGTTTTAGGCTTAGGTTGGGTTAGGTTGTCTCAATCTAGCATAGGTCTAAATTAGGTTAGGTTAGGTTGTCTTAATCTAGCATAGGTGTAAATTAGGTTAGGTTAGGTTGTCTTAATATAGCATACGTCTAAATTAGGTTAGGTTAGGTTGTCTTAATCTAGCATAGGTCTAAATTAGGTTAGGTTAGGTTGTCTTAAGCTAGCATAGGTCTAAATTAGGTTAGGTTAGGTTGTCTTAATCTAGCATAGGTCTAAATTAGGTTAGGTTAGGTTGTCTTAATCTAGCATAGGTCTAAATTAGGTTAGGTTAGGTTGTCTTAATCTAGCATAGGTCTAAATTAGGTTAGGTTAGCTCTTTAAACATTTGATGAAATAAGATCGGGGCGTCTAATGTTCACGTGACCCCATTACCTGTTTACCTGTCGCACCTGCCTGAGACCGAGGCTTGTTAGTGGGTCTTCCTCACCTGGGCATGACTGACAGCTGTACAGTATGGGCGCTGTTTGTTTCACTGTCACCAGGTAAATAAAGTGAGGAAGAGATGAACCATAACAGACAGGAATTGGGGCAGAGAGAGAGAGAGAGAGAGAGAGAGAGAGAATGTTTATATAAAAGAGAATCCATGATCAGAAGCGGAAGTACAGTTCACCTTTAATCTGATGAACTCACCATTGACGGAATAAAACACACACACACACACACACACACACACACACACACACACGGTACACTCATTCGTTACCTTGTCATCAACTTCCTCATTGCCCTATCACGTTCATCAGGGAGGTACTACCGCCTGGGAAGATATTGGAAGCATAATGGTAGACCCTGCTGCCATATGTGACCAAGTCCCAGGTTGCTGATCTGACTTTCTGCCTCATTTACACACAATTGCAGAGTCTCATTTGTTTCTCTTACTATTGACAACACAACATACATATATTGTTTCTCACTATTAATTTTTATTTAATTTTTGTATTTATTATTATTATTATTATTATTATTTATTATTATTATTATTATTATTATTATTATTATTATTATTATTATTATTATTATTATTATTATTATTATTATTATTATTATTATTATTATTTCGCCCCCAGTCCTTGATGTGGTGCCATTGGTGGGCTAATCCCGTAAAAAAATGTATTAAGACCAAGAGCAGGTATACAGTAGTTGTATTAAGAGCAGATATACAATAGTTGTATAGCCTCTGGGTGTCACAGGAAGTCAGTCAGTAAGCTGTATCTCAAGGATGTTATAGGAATAATTCTCTGTGTGGTTATTTAGTTCCTGGTTGTGTTAGTAGTGGTAGTTGTGGTAGTAGGGCCTCAGGTAGTGGTGGTAGTTGTGGTAGTAGGGCCTCAGGTAGTGGTGGTAGTAGTGGTAGTAGGGCCTCAGGTAGTGGTGGTAGTAGTGGTAGCAGGTCCTCAGGTAGTGGTGGTGATTGGTAGTAGGGGCCTCAGTGGTGGTGGTAGTTGTGATTGCAGGTCCTCAGGTAGTGGTGGTAGTAGTGGTAGTAGGACCTCAGGTAGTGGTGGTGTGAGTGGTGGTAGGACCTCAGGTAGTGTGGTGGTGGTTGTGGTAGTAGGGCCTCGGGTAGTGGTGGTGTGGTGGTGCCATCTGTCAAGGGTGTCGGAATGACCCATCAATTGTCCTCCCAACCATATGTGTGTTATTCCTCTAAGTGATTAACAATATCTGATAGAG
>NW_024717214.1:157500-160000 GCF_018991925.1 Homarus americanus | reverse complement strand
GGGTGGTTATAATTTAGTGGTCTATCTGTCTATCTTATATCTTATCTATATCTGTCTATCTGTCTGTCTATCTGTCTGTCTGTCTGTCTGTCTGTCTGTCTATCTATCTATCCAGGCGAGCAGGTACGGGCCAGGTAAATTGACAGCATATTTTAATTGTCCTAAATGTCATAGGTCCTCTTCCTCCTCTTCCTCCTCCTCCTCCTCTCCTCCTCCTCTTCCTTTCCCTCTTCTTCCACCTCCTCCTCCTCCTCTTCCACCTCCTTCTACTCCTCCTTATCTTCCTTCCCCTCATTCCTCTCCCCCATCCATGTTTCTCCTCCTCCTCCTCGTCCTCATTACAGCCTCTTAGTTCTGAAGGAGTCATCCCCAGAAGCTAACAGGTTTTATGAGGCTTATAAGAGGCTTTGTTTACCACTACATTAGGCTCTTCTTATGGGGGGGGGTGGTGAGGGAGGAGTGGGATGGGGTGAGTGTGAGTGGGAGGGCTGGTGAGAGGTATGTGAGAGGGGGTGAGAAAAGGAGGGGGAGAGGTGAGTGAGTGGGGTGAGGGGAGTGTGTGAGAGAGTGGGTGTGAGAGGTGAATGAGAGTGGGTGTGAGAGGTGAATGAGAGGGCTAACCAGCTGATCACACAAGCGTTAAGGCATCTCAAAGTGATCCATCTTATCTGTTGACTCCTTGAAACTCGACCCTAAAGTCATCAGCAGTAAGGATCATATTCCATCGCCCAGTGGCTTGTTACTCTGGTTTACATTCTTCATTCATTCACTTGTTTGATGGACAGTGAGTTGGTTGGTTGAATGAATGACTGACTAACTGACTGGCTGGCTGATTGATTGACTGACTGACTGGCCGACTGACTGGCCGGTCAACGTTGTACACAGACCAGAGGCGCCAGGAAGCTCGACCAATGGGAGACACAGTGGCTGGGTTGGTAAAATTCGAGGCGTCTGTTTTTTTTTTGTTTTCTTGTCTCTCTTTGGCTCCCGTGTGTGTTGTGTTTGTTTGTGTATATGAAGAACCTAACCTAACCTCACGTTCAGAAAACTTGCTTCTTTGTCTGTCTGTATATCTGTCTGTTTCAGTTAGTAACGAGGTAAATATCATATTAAAATGACTCGCCGTGACTAGTGTTTTTTTTACCTGCGGCGATAAACTAAGAAGCCCCGCCCCCCCCTTGCAGCTCATTGGATTACACGAGTGTTCGATTAATATTGATATATTGCAAATAAATCTCTAAGATTACTCAGTTACACCTCACATTAATGTCGAATTTAATGGCTATTAAGGTATAACTGCTTGAGAACATTGCCTCTCTCGATATGGGTGTGAAAAAGTTTGAAATAAAGAATATTGTTCTGCCGAGGCATAAGTTAGTATTATAATTTTTGTGAACTTGGTGCTTTGATTATTTTCAGTTCTAAGCAGCAGTTATTTTGGCAAGTTTGGGGGAGATGTTCTTGTATATATTGATGTATTAAATATATAACAATTTACTAGAATGTAGGGCATCATTTTGGGTATGATTTGCTTACGTGCTTTAAGCCTAGATCATTCTAGAGCTTTCCGGGTGTACCTCCCTCCGACCTGCAATGCCTAGATGACACTAGAATGCTCTAGGCAGCTGAGGAGAGATACAGTATATAAACGCCAGCTAGCTACCTAGGAAGTAGTGGCCAGTTTCTGTTCAAGAGTGTGAAGTACAAGCCTAGTGACAGCTGAAGATAATTGTTGTTCAGGTATTGTGGAATTGTTGTGGGCGATATAAAGTTAAAAGACTAAGGAATTGTACACTGGTAGTGTGCTGACTGTATATATTCGAAGTGAGAAGTCCAACTGTGAAGACATTACCCTGTAAATGGTGTTGTGAAAACTTAATGACTAATAAAGAAGACTACAGTTCACAAGTGTGTTTCTGTGACCTGGTGGAAATCTACCTGTCTGTTGTTCGTCTGTACATTGATACCGATCGTCGGGAAATTACCGGAGACTGGCGGGACAGCCAGTGGTAATTCGACGACACTTGTGTTATATGATATATCACAAGTGTCGTCAAATTCTATATCTACTGCTTCTGTATATACGACCTGGCCGCTGGTAACCAGTGGTGGAGGCTGGTAAGCGGCGAAAGGGGTTCCTAACAATATTTTCCGTCGAAGCCACAAACAAATCCACGCTTTGGGACAACACATTCAGAGTAAATGCACTACTTCTGTTTTCACTTATTATGATTATATGTATTTGAGAACAAATGACACCAAATATATAAAGCAACGGATAATAATAAACATTTTATAAAGAGTAGAGTCAAGTGTAAACAGTGTTTACTAAAAACCACAAATTCACGTAAAGGTTTCGTTTAAGACGAACGTTACTGGGAGGTAGTGTGCTCGGCGGAAGAGCCACTCCTCAGCTGACCCAGCCATATCTGCCTGGCTCTTTATAATTAATGGGTTTTATGCAAATGATACGACTTGGTAGTTCGACAGACTGGAAGTA
>NW_024717214.1:0-152500 GCF_018991925.1 Homarus americanus | reverse complement strand
GCTGGTAGTGGCTTAATGAATGGTGGTAGTGCTGGTAGTGGCAGTGAATGGTGGTAGTGCTGGTAGTGACAGTGATTGGTGGTAGTGCTGGTAGTGGCATTGAACGGTTGTAGTGCTGGTAGTGGCAGTGAATGGTGGTAGTGCTGGTAGTGGCAATGAATGGTGGTAGTGCTGGTAGTGGCAGTGAATGGTGGTAGTGCTGGGAGCTGCAGTGAATGGTGGTAGTACTGGTAGTGGCAGTGAATGGTGGTAGTGCTGATTCCTTCGCTCCCTCACCACCTCCCCACCCAGCCATCTACCCCTCCCCACCCCTCACAACCTTCCATCACCCCTCAACACCTCCCTCCCCACCCCTTTCCACCTCCCATTTCCTTTCCCCTTCCATTGCGGCATAACCTTTGACTCACTGATTTACGTCAATCGTCCACACACACACACACACACAAACCGCAAATCATGTTTTATATAATATCTTGTAAGTTATTTAATCTAGAAGTTAACGCAGGTCTGCTCCATTCAGCGTTAACTAACTTAACTTATCCTTAAACTAATTTAACCTAAATTAACCTAAACTTAACCTACCTTAACTCATCCTTGACATAAACCTAACTTAGTTAACCCTAACGCAACTTAACTTTCCCTGGCCTAACCTAACTCACTTCTAACGTAACGTAACGTAACGTAACGTAACCTAACCTTATCTTACATTATCTAATTTATTTTCACTTTATGTTTTTCGATTGAGTGTTAAGAGAGAGAGAGAGAGAGAGAGAGAGAGAAGAAGAAGAATTCGTCTATTTATATTAAGACATAACTACAGTACTTAAACATCCGGTAGAGGGCGTCAGTTGGTCGCACCACCACTACCACGAACAACAACACACGTACACACACACACACACACACAAACACACGTACACACACACACACACTTAGACGGACGGAGGAGGTGGGCGGAAGAAAGCTAGCCTACCACATTCCTTCCTTCTTTCTTTCTTTCCCTCCTTTTCATCTCTTAATATCATCATGAACCTCTGTGTGTGTGTGTGTGTGTGTTAGATTCTCGTACATATACATGCTGTATATATATGTGTGCAAACGTCCAAACCCACACATACCCAGGAAAACGAGCACACACATACACACACACCACACACACACACACACACAAGAACATAAGAACAGAGGAAATTGTACACACACACACACACACACGCATGTGCATGTAGCATAAAAAATACAAGGAATGAACAAACATAAACACACACACACACACACACGCAGCTGGGTGGCAGGATTGTGAGTGGGTGGTATATTAACACACACACACACACACACACGCACAGGCTTATGATACTAAACCATTCCTACGTCGTAAACATTGAAACATTAACATTTAACATTGAATATATCGAGACAAAACAAAAAACATTAACATATCATAATAAACTACAAATAAGTCAAGTCACTCGTGTGTTCAGTGGACAGACAGACAGACGACCAATCAGGTAATACTTGTAGTAGTTTGGGGTCACTTGATGATGACCCCCACCCCCCCCCTCCCTCCCCATTTTATCTTCCCCTTTGATTAAACACCTTAACACTACTTACCTGAGGGAGAGGGTTTAGGTTAGGTTAGGTTCATCTTTAAAGTGAGAGGTTAAATCTCTTCTAGGTTATCGCTAGTTTGTGATTATTATATAAACTGGTGTTGTATTATTGTCTATGGATGAATCGTTGATGGGAGTGTTTTAGTTAAGGTACCGAGATGACTGTCCATCAACTGGCCATGTCACTCAACTCTATTGTACGTACCTGCCATCACAGACAGATCCTCGCTACGCATTGTACGCTCCTGGTGGGGTATAGGACGGCGTTCTCTGGGTATCTTATTGTTTACCTTGTGTTCCTTCCCTTGTAGAACTGAATTAAACTCAGGTAAGGATGAATCACTTTATTTTACTTTACTTGTGAGTTTTTGTGTGGCGGGAAATGATACAGGTGTGTTGTGTGAAGCAATTAGCGTTGTATCGTACGTTTGGCATGTAGGTAGTGGGGCACCACCTTCCTTGAACCAATCAGGGGTTAGTTTACACTGAGATCGTGTGGAGGTAAGTCTATGACCGACATCCTCCCGTGACACCTTGGCATTGTCATGTGTTTATCATAGAGATTGACTAACGTAGACACCTTCCTACTTGTTATCACCTGGGAAGAAAATATTAAGGTGGACGAGCGTGGGAACCTCTCATAAGTGTGCGGAAAACGTATCCTTGAACATTTAGTTTTTCTGGCTAGTGAAACGGTGCACTTTGGTGTGTGGAGGAGAGAGAAGGTGGACACGCGGATGCACTTGACGGCGGTGACTTGACGTGCGAATATAAAGTATTAGCCTTAAGTGGTGTTCTATAACCTGTTCGTCTCACCTAGGTGCTAAAGTCAGGTGTCACGTTGTCATACTGTGTCTAGAATTTTTAATCGGAGGCCACCGAAGCATAGTGAACCTTAAGTTTATTTGTTATTTTATTTTTTTATTACCAGGCGACGTGTCATCTCCCTCAAGTGCGAGGTGGAGTAGTAGTGTTGTCACTCCCTCACGCACACAGCTGCTGCTCAAGACCGTAAACAGGGATTGTTGACAAATCTAATTTTTTTATACTTTTTGACGACTGACATGAAACACTGTCACGCTGATGGTGTTAATGCTAAACGAGTTTGTGTTCGTCTAGACAGCGGGAGCCGGACATCTCGTGACGATTGTTGTTAACTAGACTAAGAAGCCTCGTTGGGTAACTTGGCTGTTGAGTTGTGCTGAAGACAAAACCCTTCAGTGTCCCGACGTCAGGCCCTACAGCAGCACCTAATTTCCCTCTAAAGGATTTTGGAAGAAAATTTCTTCCAAAATCCGAGTAAACTATCAAGTCACCCGGATGATTTTGAACACAGCGGACGCCAGTGAACAGGTAAGGCCATCATCACGTGTACTGTATATTACCTATTACCTGCGTGTGTGTGGTACCTGACCTCCTTTTAAGTTGTGAGGTGAGGCCACAACACGAATATAAATGTGTGAATTACTCTCGACAACAACAGCAGCAGCACCACACCATAACAATAACACCGTGTATACTAGTTGTTGCCGTGAGACAAAAACAAGCTTATTGTCTGAGAAGTTACGTCATCGCATATTTAACGCCATTATCATTAAGGGTAACTGACCACCTACAGATTACACACCTCGGCTTATTCCTTGGTGACCATACACGGAGCTCTATAGTGATTTGTGTATAGGGAGATAAAACCCAACAATAATAATAATACTAAAGCTTTTTCATCGGACGTTTTTATTTTTCGATTTTTTTTTACTTTTCGATTTCACTTATGTGCAATTTTTATCACACAAAGTGGTCAGGGCTTTGAAGTAGAAGGCAAATTGTGGAGTAAAAACGCACAAAAAACTGACGAAACTAAACCTTACGAAATCCAACGATTCAAATATCAGTAAACATGTCTAACCTAACCTAACCTAACTAAAGAAAGAAGGACCTGACCTAACCTAACCTCAGGAACCCCCCTTCCCCTTGTCCCGGTGTGTAAACCTAACAAGACAAAAAAATGGAACCCAAAGAAATCAAACTGAAATCGAGAAGTATAAAAACCCGACGAAAACGCTATGTAACAGGTGAAATAAGCTGAGGTGTTTGATCAGAGTGCGATACTAACCTCACGAGCTGTCAATAATCCCCCGGGTCATAAGTCGTTAACCCTCATCCTCGTTCTCATTGGATCGTTAATTGACCTTGACATGTCCTCTAACCCCCCCTACCTCCCCCTCTCACCCCTCCTACCCCTGGACGCTCCCCCCCCCCTTCCCAATACGTAAGGACACCTGAGTGTATGCTAAACAAACAGATATTCAAATCTTCATTAAAACACAAATCTTGAAAAATAGCCCCAATGATAAATAGCTCCTCCCATGAAAAAAATAGCCCCCACCCCAATGATAAATAGCTCCTCCCATGAAAAAAATAGCCCCCACCATTCTTCATGTAAAACCCAGTAGCGACGTGCCATATAACCCGAGGGAGGGAGGGATGGGGAGGTGAGGTAAGTACTGAAACAATTAAACCTCGACGTAAACCCATGACGCCTCTGTGGTGTTCAGGTTACCTACCAACCAAAGTGCCCGCGTAACCAGAGCCTTAATAAGTAAAGGAATTGTGACTCATGTTAATAGGTGGAGCCAGTGAGTCACTTGATACCAATGCATGCCAACCACAGGACTCCTAGTCGACCCTACTGAGGTGTGCCACCCTTGTATAGCTACGCGTGTGTGTCCAGCGGTTCTGTATACTCGTTGACGGTTTAATCATTAGTTAGATAATTATTCATTAAACTATACAACATTTTAATCTCAATTTTTTTTGTAAACATCATTTCACGACTAAATATTTCTTGTAGTTTATCCTTGGAATATAATATCAAAGGAATTATTCGTGTGGAGAGAGAGAGAGAGAGTATCCTTTAATTCACGTTTATTTCACTCTCCTTTCTGTCCACAAGTTATCTACCATTTTCTTTTATTATTTCCCGTTTCTCTCTCTCACTCCTTCATTCTCCATCGACTGTTGTTCTCTTCTACATTAGTTATCAACCATTCTATCTACTCCTTCCCTTCTCCTCTCTCTCCTCTACCTACACCAATTATTCAGTATTCACCCAATTATTCCCTCCTTCACTATTTTACCAATACAGTCAGATACCGGCGAGCTAACTGATAACGACGGAGAAATGAGCAATAATCTGAATAAATATTTTTCAACAATTTTCACCACCGAAAATTTAAACATGATACCCGAGGCACCGACTCTATACAGAGATAGTGAAGAAAATAAATTAAGCGAGATAGTAGTGACTAGTAACGATGTTAGTAAGCAAATAGACAAACTAAAGCCTAATAAGTCACCAGGTCCCGATGAGTTATTTGCCAGAGTATTAAATAAATGTAAGGAAGAGCTTAGTATGCCCTTAGCAAAGTTGTTTAACATGGAGGATAGCGAATGTAATACCGATTTTCAAGAAGGGAGATAGATCACCATCCTCTAACTACCGACCAACCAGTCTTAACATCAATTGTAGGCAAATTACTGGAAGCAATCATTTCAAAGTCTATTCGAAACCACCTGGAGAAGCACAAGTTGATCAATGATTCCCAACATGGCTTCGCAAGCGGGCGTTCATGTCTAACTAATCTATTAACATTCTTTTCATCTGTTTTCGAATCAGTGGACGAGGGGCACAATTATGATGTGGTATATCTCGACTTTTGCAAAGCCTTCGACAGAGTCCCCCACAAAAGACTAATAAGAAAAGTGGAGGCTCGTGGCATTAAATGAGATATTCTAAAATGGATTAGGGCGTGGTTACAGGACAGGAAACGGCGAGTGAGCATTAGCGGCACTAAATCCCATTGGAGCAACGTCACTAGTGGAGTTCCCCAAGGCTCACTACTTGGACCATTATTATTTATTATATACATAAACGACATAGATATCGGCGTAGACAGCAGCATAAGTAAATTTGCTGATGACACTAAAATAAGGCGTGTAATTAAATCTGACGATGATTCCGCAAAACTACAAGAAGATTTAAACAAATTTTTCGACTGGTCTGAAAAATGGCATATGAGATTCAATGTGGACAAATGTAAAGTACTCAGTAGAGGAGGTGTAAACAGGGATACCAGATGAACAACGATGTTATTGAAAAATCCGATTGTGAGAAAGATTTAGGAGTAATGATAAGTAGGAATCTTAAGCCAAGTAAACAATGTGTATTTGCTCGAAACAAGGCTAATAGAGTACTTGGGTTCATACAAAGGAGTGTTAGTTACAAGACTAGCGAGGTCATCTTAAAACTATATCATGAGCTTGTGAGACCCCACTTGGATTGCGCAGTTCAATTCCGGTCACCGTATTACAGAATGGATATAGAATCCTTTGAAAGAATTCAGAGGAGAATGACAAGACTAATCCCGGGCATTAGGAACCTTGAGTACAGAGACAGGTTAAAGCTTCTTAATTTGCACTCCGAGAGACGTAGAGTGAGGGACGATATGATCGAGGTGGATAAATGGAAGTCAGGGCTAAACAAAGGGGACATTACAAAGGTACTCAAACTATCCAACCAGGAGCGAACTCGTAACAACGGTTTTAAATTAGAAAAATTTAGATTTAGGCGCGAAATAGGTAAACACTGGTTTGGAAATGAAGTAGTGGACGAGTGGAACAAGTTACCAAATATCATCATTAACTCGAATACGATGGATAGCTTCAAACAGGTTGGATGGATATATGAGCAATAGGGGTTGGGTGTAAATGGGACTGCCCAGTATGGGCCAATAGGCCCGCTGCAGTTTCCTCCATTCTTAAGTTCTTATCCTCTCCTGCTGTGACTGGCCGCCCAACAGAGTGCACCACGTTCCCTTGTATGTACTGTATACACTCGGCTGTCTTGTATGTATACACTCGAGGTCATGTATGTAAACACAAGTGCCTTGTATGTATACACAAGTGCCTTGTATGTATACACTCGGATGTCTTGTATGCATACACTCGAGGTCATGTATGTAAACACAAGTGCTTTGTATGTATACACAAGTGCCTTGTATGCATACACAAGTGCCCTGTATGTATACACTCGGGCGTTTTGTATGTATACACTCGAGATCATGTATGTAAACACAAGTGCCTTGTATGTATACACAAGTGCTTTGTATGCTTACACTCGGGGCCTTGTATCTATACACTCGGGTGTCTTGTATGTATACAGGCGAGGCTTTGCATGTATACACTCGAGGTCATGTATGTATGCACTCGAGTGTATTGCACACACACACACACATACACATAAAGATAACAGGTTGGTGGTCAGGAACATGATTGGTTAGGTTAGGTTACTGTGATGAATCGTAATCGATTATTATACCTTGTAATAAATAAGAGATCCCGTACATAATGTTGTTTACCTCAGTGTGTTGACACGTGTGGAGGCACTTTTCTTTTTTCTACACCTTTCTTTTTTTCTCTATTTCTTTCATATTTCATTTTTTCTTTCTTGTCGTTTCTTTTTTCTTTCTTTCTTTCTTTCTTATCCTTTCTTCTTTTTTTTCTTTTTTCTTTCATTCTCCTTTCCCTCTTCTTCCTTTCCTCTCTTCTTTCTTAAATCATAAAAAATATCAAGTTCGTCTCCACATTAATAAACTCACACAGGTGTTAACAGGTGTGTGAGCCTAGCAGAAGTGCATACGACACCTGTAGGGGAAATACTCACATATTTTGCTCACTGACAAGGCTAATTAAGTGAAGGATTGATTAGTATTTACCTGAAGGCCACTGTTTTTTTTCACATACCTGTCCTGGGTTACGTAATGTCACACCTGTCATGCAGGAGGAGGAAGGGTGGTGGATGAAGAGGGAAGGGAAGGGTGGTGGATGAGGGGGAAAGGAAAGGGTGGTGGATGATGAGGAGGAGGAAGGAAGGGTGGTGGATGAGGAGGAGGAAGGAAGGGTGGTGGATGAGGAGGAAAGGAAAGGGTGGTGGATGAGGAGGAGGAAGGAAGGGTGGGTGGTGGTGGAGGAGGAGGGAAAGGGGACGGATGGTAGGAGTAGGGAAGAGGATAAATATAGGAATAGAGTGAAGGAAAAGGATGGATGGGTGTATATAGCGAAGGGAGGGATAAAGGGGAAATTTAATCTCCTGGTGAGGCGTAAATGTAGCTAGCAGAGAAGCTCCTTGTGTTACCAGAGCATCTGTAATACCATTTTCAATGACCTAAGAAATCAGCTTATGAGTTTGGTAGTGAGGGAGAGGGGTGGTGGTGGTGGGGAGGGGTAGGGAGGTGGGAGAGGGGAGGTTTTAAGAGACGTACCTGGTCCATTTTAATCTCACTTTAATGGATAAGGAATCGTGCTTGATGGTGGGTGGGGGTGTTGTGGTGGATGGAAGAATTTGATCTCGCTCTTGAGGGATGGTAAGGTCATTTATTTACCTACCTAACCCCCTCCCCCCCCCCATCGAGAGGAATAAAAGCCATTCAATCTCACTGGAATGGATAGACAATCGGCCAGGAGAAGACTAGAGGGTAGGGGAGGGGTAGCCTGTTTTTTTGTTAACGGGGAATAACCCACCTGGGCACAGGTCACTGACCCACATCGGGGCCTGTTTGGCGAAAATGTAATTGTAATAATAATAATAAAGAGCCATAAAGAAATACAAAAAAGAAAAAACAATCAAGAGTGAGAAACAATATATGTATGTTGTGTTGTCAAAGTAAGAGAAACAATTGAAACCCTGCAATTGCGTGTAAGTGAGGCAGAAAGCCAGATCAGCAACCTGGGACTTGGTCACAATTTTTGTGATGCCATATAGCAGCAGGGTCTACCATAAGACAATATATTATGCTTCCAATATCTTCCCAGGCGGTAGTACCTCCCTGTTTGGTAGCTGCCTATTACCTGTATGGTGAGGGTGAACATAAGAATGGAGGAAACTGCAGAGGGCCTATTGGCACATACTGGGCAGTCCCATTTACACCCAACCCCTATTGCTCATATATCCATCCAACTTATGTTTGAAGCTATCCAGCGTATTTGAGTTAATGATGATATTTGATAACTTGTTCCACTCGTCCACTACTCTATTCCCAAACCAGTGTTTACCAATTTCGCGCCTAAATCTAAATTTGTCTAATTTAAAACCATTGTTACGAGTTCGCTACCGGTTGGATAGTTTGAATACCTTTGTAATGTCCCCTTTGTTCAACCCTTTGATGTGTGGTGAGTGTATGGTGGCGGTGGATTGTATGGTGATGAGTGTGCGGTGGATTGTATGGCGGTGGGGTATAGTGACTGTGGTGGTGTGTGGCGGTATTGTGTGAACTCTACAGTATGTTAGTCCCGTTTACATTGTGTTCACCAACTACACAAAGGTAACGGCACAAACTTGGGCAAAATACACAGGAGTGGGCAAGAGGGCAAAAGACATAAAAGTGGGCAGACTTCATTGACACTGCCCAAGGGTACTGAGTCGCGTCCGCCTGAGAACGTCATCAGTCTGGCAATCGGTGACGTCACCCTGACCTTACCGGCGAGGTCAACACCAAGAGGCTTTCCGCAGGTGAACAGTGACGTAGTGGATCACCTGATGAGTCTCCATCCCAGCTTATTTCACCTGAGGAATAACCACCCTAACACTATTTGGGGAGAATAAGGTTAGGTTAGGATGGCTAATCTATAGGTGAAATAAACTGGGGGGAATAAGCTTCAGGTGAATCAACGTAATAATAAGCTGGCATCCACCTGTATGTGTGTCACCTGAAGATTAGCCCCTCCAGCTTATTTTTATCCTTAGAATTAACCACCGTAACGCTAATCTAATCCCATCTAACCTCTTCTTACCTAACCAAATTCCCCGAGACAGAGTTAGTGTTTAATCATCAGGTGAAATAATCTGAGGGGGGGTAATATTCACGTGACTTTCCTAGTTATATAATGGTGGGTGAAGGTCGGGGACGTCTGACTAAAGTGTTGACAAGAGTGTTTAAGATTTCTGACCACTCTGTCGTGTTTCGTAGCTCTTGCCTTGCCCTCCCTGCCCGCTGCCTCTTCCCCTGCCTCCAGCTCTCTTCCCCTGCCTCCTTCCTCCCGCTCTCGTGCCTCTCTACCAATTTTAATTTCGCCTTCAGCTCTGAGGATGATCGCCTCTTGACCAACATTCTCCCCCTCCAATAGTTATTAGTAAGGGCTGTGATCCCCCCTCCCCCTAGTCCCCCACTTTCCCCCCTTTCCTAATCTCCCGTTCACTCTCCTCCTCCTCTCTCCTTCCCCACCACCTTCTCACTCCCCCTCCCCTTACCTTTAGTCCTCTCCCTCACCTTCCTCCCCTTACTTACCATACCCTTATTCTCTCCCCCCTCCTACCTCACCGTTCACCCCCTCCCTCAAACTTCCTTCTCTCCCCAAACTCACCTTACCATCCCTCCGTCCCGCACTCACTTCACCTTCCTCCTCCTCCACGCCTTCCACCTCCTCCTACAGGTCCCCAGCCGTTACCAACACCTCTTCCCTCCCTGACCAGATATCTCTCCTCCTAGTGACAGGCCTGGCACTTGACATTATTCGGGACCTGCAACACTTTGCCATAAACAGATGAATTGTACCGGGAATTTTCCTCCCACACACTCATCATTCTGTCACTTTATGTAACTTGCTGATAAAGCCCATGACCCGTCAGGCTTTTACGCCCCTAATGCACGAGTCATGAAGGCAAGCATGAACTACGCATGCTTCCCAGATGAGCACTGTAAACGCTTCTGCGCTTCACCTTGCACAGGATGTAAGGGGGTGCCCGATAAACTAGCCACCTCGCGGGGCAAATTTCTAAAAAACCCCACTCATTTCCCACCACACCCTCCCTCACCTTCAACCCTCCCCCTCACTCCCTGGTCGATCAACACCCTAACACAGGTGAGCACTTCTGTTAAGGCCTGCAGCAGTGGGAGAGCAGGAACACAGCACAACACCCTAACCTAAAGACTACATAATTTCGATAGCCGCTCCAAGAAGTATTACTGTATGATGACAAATACAATACACAGGAGAGAGAATGATAACGGTAGATGTAAAGGAAATCGAGGTTAAACCCAGAAAGGAAAATAGATATAAAAATAAAAAGAATTGGGTGTATATTGAATAAGAATGATAAGTATGATAATAATAACAACAGTTGTTATATTGTACTAAATTTTTTTTTCTGAGAACTTGTAGCACATACCTTTGGACCCTAGTTTTAATAGGCCCCAGTTCTAAGGGGCCCCAATACCAATAGTTAAATCAGGCTAAGAATCCGACTAGACGTTCATTTCCTCGTGGTGATGGTCGTCGTCTACCTGGGTGGGGCAGTACACGTGTCCACTTTGTTACCTGACATGTGGGGCGGAGGTGTGTGCGTGGCCGGACATAGGAGAAGCTTCGCTTTCGTCAGGTAGGTCTCAGCCTAGGGTCATATTTAATGAGTTTGTCCAGGTGTGTGAGGTGTGGTGTCTCTCTCTCTCTCTCTCTCTCTCTCTCTCTCTCTCTCTAAGTGTCTTGAGGAAATCTTGCTCACATTTCTTACTTCATCTTTAAGATTCTGTTTGTTGACACTTTGTGGTGACTCTAAATGCACTTATTATCTTCAGGTAGACAGTGTGTGTGTGTGAAATAATAATAATAATAATTAACGATTTATTGAAAAAGTTCTGCAGCCCGAAGGCTGAAAATATACTTTGGACATAAATGACTTATTACATACATTGGTGGTTTAACAAAAGCCTTCATTAGAGAAAGGTAAAGGAACATACAGATTAATGTAGGTGTTGAACAGCAGCCACGTAGTGTAGGAACTCCCTCCCAGATGGTGTTAGGAGGGACCCCACGTGGTGTAGTAGTTCCCTCACAGATGGTGTTATTAGGGACCTGACGTGGTGCAGTAATTCCCTCACTGATAGTGTTATATGAGTGAGGTTTGGTCCCAAGCCTTCCTATCGTAGACGGATTAACACATCGCTGGTCGTTGTTGGGGCTCACGGGCAGTTATCACTGGGTACCTGGAACCTCATGGTGTGAAGATTAACTTGGATACGACTCGGCTGTTACTGTTGAATTGAATTGAAACAGTTTATTTACCCAGAAAAACACAGATACGTAGTGGATAATAATAACAATATTAACATGGCTGAGCCAGTTGAGAACCTGAGCTCTCTTTTAGGCATCTGATATATACTATACATTTATCTCAAGGAAGTATAATGTAACATTTAGTATCATCTGGAATAATACAATAGCTTGGTGGTAATAAGAACATCTCAGAATGTTACCACGGTTATCACTTCGATATTTATTAATTACTGTATATGTATTTATTATTATTTTTTTAGTTTATTTATTTATTTATTTATACATACGTAAATTACAGTGGAATTGAAAAACATAAGTATAATGGGGGAGCAGTACAACATGGGTTGTACAGTAATAAGGTTGAACAAGAGGACAGAGCTGTCGGGATTATGCTTAGTTGGCAATTATGTTTATTGCAATGGTAATTACTTATCTATTTACATGATAATTTCCGATAAAACGGTTTTGATGGTACAATAAAAGCAGGTACTATAAATGAGTAGGTGTTACAAGAAATATTAATACTTAGACAATAGATATTTGAGTTGTTCTCACTGACTTAATCACTGTTCACCTCTGTTCAACACCGGTTCCATTCCTTTGCTAAATGAAATTGTAACTTTTGGCGAGAACTTGATATTCCGGTGGGGAGGAGGGTTCAGGGGAAGGAGTTGGTATGGGCCAACTTAACAGTTGACCTGGCTGCTCCCAGAGGAGCGCCGGGTACGTCTTGACCCTTCGGTGGTCAAGGATGTGTGTGTGTGTGTGTGGTTGTTCTACGATGGATGGTAGTTGGATGACCTTAAAGGAGTTGTGGTGGTGTTGGTGGTAAATTTAATAGTGGTGATGGAGGAGATGGCGATGTTGGCAGACAGGAAATGAGGGAAGGAATGGAAAGTGGTGAGGGAGGATGCCATGGTTGGAGGGTGATGGAGGAAGGGAGAAAGGGGGAGGGAAGCTGTCATTGGTGGGGGGTGATGGGGGATGGATCAGCAACAAGAAGCAAAAACTTAAGGTGGCTCCTGACTGATGGTAGACAGCTGCCGCCACACCCCCTCCCAACCCCGCCCAGCTGTGTACACGCCCCCCAACACGTCTACCACGCCTCCCCCAACCAGGTCCAGCACGCCCCCTCTATGCCTTCCGTAGATACACGTCCCTCTCACACTCCCTCCTCAATGTGCTGCAAAGACACCCCCGCCAAGCAAAGATATTCGTCCTGCACGCCGCCCCCATGACCTGCACGCCCCCAAGACCTGCACGCCGCCCCCATGACCTGCATGCCGCCCCAATGACCTGCATGCCGCCCCAATGACCTGCACGCCCCCCAAGACCTGCCCGACCCTCAAGACCTGCACGCCGCCCCCATGACTTGCCCGACCCTAAGACCTGCACGCCCTGCCCGACCCCCAAGACCTGCATTATCCCTCGTCCTGCACGTCCCCCAAAACCTGCACGACGACTAAGACCTGCACGACCCCCATGACCTGCATTCTTCCTCGTCCTGCATGCCCCCTCATCTTGCATATATACACGCCCATGTTATTGCAGGACTGAGTGCCTACGTTTTGCTTGCTTACATAACTGGTTTACAACCTCCCCTTACGTCCCTTAATCTGATGGTGTAATAACACGCCCACACCCACGCCCTCCGTGGCTGTACACCCACGCCCTCCGTGGACACCCACGCCCTTCGTGGCTTTACACCCACGCCCTCCACGACTACACACCCATCCTATACGACTGTCGGGTGAGCCGTGTAATTCGTTAGTTTCAGTGCACCACTATCCTTACAGTGGCGCCCTGGTTACAGTGGCACCCTCGCTAATGATCCTGGGACTCCCACCGGGTGCCACAAGTTCCTGAGTGCCACAAGGTCCCAGGCCTACACCGGTAAGGATGACGGTGGTAGGCTGGAGGTACCCACTTCCGCCTCCACTCTGTTTCTGCCTCCCTTCGCCCTTACCGTCTCCCCTCCCCCCCAGCCTCCGCCGCCGCCACTTCCACCCACCGCCACCACCCCTCAGCTGCCGCCCCCGCCACCACCCTCTGATGAATGTTGATGATTGACCACGGCGGCAATGGCAGTAGATTGATGACGTATGATCCCATTTTGACTGTGAAGAGCTGTTTCGCTTCGTCTTTTATATATACCACACACACACACAAAACACAGACGACACACACACACACACACACACACACAACACAGACGACACACACACACACACGACACAGACGACACACACACGCACACACACAGACAAATAGATAGATGGAGAGATAAGTGGAGAAGGATGCGATTAATGCTCAACTGCAATTATTGAGTCTAGTGGGAGCAAAGTCTCCATCCTCTCTCCCTTCCTCTCATGATGTAAGAATATGGAGTGGTATGTGTGTGTGTGTGTGTGTGTGTATGTGTGTGTGTGTACATTGGAGACACGAAATCATTGAGGAAGTTGAAGTGGGGGGAGGGGGGGGTGAGGTGAGGGGGAAAGGAAGGTTGATGATTAAGGACGGCATTAGCGTTATGTTGCAAGTTCCTCTGCTGATAATGTACACTGCCCCCCATCCCCACCCAACACCACACTTATAATGTATGTATTGTTGCATTAGTGTGTGAAGGGTGTTGTGGTGTGTTATGTGGTTTATTTTGTAGAGTGTTGCGTTTGTGGGGGGTATTGTGTTCGTGTGGGTGTATTGTGTTCGTGTGGGTGTGTTATGCATGTTTAATGGTTGTGTTGTGAGTGTGTTAGGGCTGTGTTGTGGTGTATGTTGTGTGTGTCTCTCTCTCCTTCCTCCACTCCCCCTTCACTCCCTCCTTCACTCCTTCCTTCACTCCTTCCTTCTCTCCCTCCTTCACTCCACCAACAGGTTGTGCTCCACTACCTCACCTGTCACTCTACCTGTGGGAGGGGGGGAATCAAAATCTGTTTAATAAGACCTGATATTTTTTGACTTGACTCCCACGTGTTGAGGTGTGAGGTGGTAGGTGAGGGGTAAGGTGGCTGGTGAGGAGTAGGTTCGATAAAGTTCGGTTTTGATTAGGTTTGGTTAGGTCAAGATAGCATTTGGTCAGGTTATAGGCATCGTTGGGGGTGTCTAATCTTCCGGTGGTCCTGCTGTTGTTGTGTAGGATGTGGTCACGTGGCTGAGTTGTTTTCCTTCTTGATAAGTTATGGTCTCTCACGCTCCACGATAGAGGTGCCCAGTACGCAGTTAGGTTAGGTGCGGTTTAGTTAGGTTACGCTAGGCTTGATTAGGTAAGGTTAGTATAGAGTTGGCGTGGTTAGGTTAGGTTAGTATAGAGTTGGCGTGGTTAGGTTAGGTTAGGTTAGGTTTGATTAGGTAAGGCTTGATTAGGTAAGGTTAGTATAGAGTTGGCGTGGTTAGGTTAGGTTAGGCTTGATTAGGTAAGGTTAGTATAGAGTTGGCGTGGTTAGGGTAGGTTAAGTTAGATTAAATTCGGTTTATTTTCATTGTGTTAAGTTTAGTTAGGTTACATTAGGCTTTAGATTAATTCAATGATCCAAAAATCCAGCAATTTAAAACCAAACTTAAAGAAAGTGAGGACAAACGTTCATCCAATCCACGACATTTGTTTTGTTTACTTCATGACGTAACGTATAGAGCTGACCAATCAAGTAAACTCTTATCTCCTTATATTATACTGTACCCGCTGGAAGCATCAGTGTCGCAAATGTATCTGTTATTGATGATAGATTTGTGTATGTTTTCTCTCTCTCTCATTGCCTCATAAATAACGGATATGTTAGCTAGACTTCAGGGCTGCCAGCGAGAGCATCACCCAGTATGTATCTGTTTGCTATAATCACACTAGGCACCAAAGACTGGCCTTGTGGGACGCCCGGAAGCTCCCTCCCACAACACGTCTTACAGGAGAAACTGTCTTGTAATCCTGCCGCCGCTGTGATGTTGTGATGCGAGGGAGGATGGGGGGAGGGGAGGTCATCAATATGCTACACACTGCCACATTATCACCTCTCCAACACCCTCTTTCACACCCCTACCGGAGAAACACTAGATTCAGCATGACGCTGGTGATCGGGGAGGACAAGGCGCAAATGGTGTATGCATACTAAATCTGAAGGCAACATCAACGGGTGAAAGACGGAAGGGAGGATTTGATTGTGTATGAGTGCACTTAGAAACAGTTGGCCCAGGAAATTGGCTAACAATGTGGAGGTGAGGGGGGCGATAGATCAAAACTAATTACCTGAAAATTATATTACCTCAACCCAGCTTATTATTTCACCTTGAGATTAACCACCCTAACGCTACCTGGTGGGTTAGGTTAGAGTTTGAGCGTTTAATTAATTTTCTTCGGGTGAAATAAGCTAGGGGGCTAATCTTCAAGTGATCCATTAAACCCACTATAACTCTTACCTGTGGATGATGATATAAATGGGCAGGTGTGGTCGTTGGCTGTACACACCTGTGAAATATTTAGTAACACTTGTGAAACGTTTGCCAACACCTGTGTACATCTGAGACGATTACTAACACCTGTGAAACGTTGAGTAATACCTGAGACGTTTAGCATCATCTGTCAAACGCTTGTCAAGTTCTCAACACCTGTTTAATTTTTGACAACACCTCATTACAACGCAACGAACTCATTTAATTCTGTCACATGATTCTGAGGAGGAGGAGACGAAGAACTTGGTCATAAGTTTTGCAAAGTGTTACGTATAAGATGATGATATGCATTACCTGAAGATTAAACACCTCCAACTTATGTCACCTTCACGATACCTGGAGGTTAAGTTAGGTTACCTTTAGATTAGATTGAATTAGATTAGGTTACGTTAAGTTAGGATTGCGTTATGGTGTTTAATCGACAGATGAAGTGAAGCTGGGGCGTGTGATCTTCAGGTGATCCTCGAACACCTGAAGATTATCTCCCTTATCACTGCCTGGGGGATAGGTTAGGTTAGCGTTCAGTTTGCATTAAGTTAACGTTAGTATAGGTTAGGTTAGTGTAGGTTAGTGCTAGGTTAGGTAAGGTTAGGTTATTCTTCATTTGATCCCCCTAAAACACCTGAAATACGCTGGTTTGTATATTGAGAACATTTATTTACAAGTTTAAGGGAAAATTAACAAAACGGTGGTAATAACTGGTTTTGGTAGAACTTTTCCCAGGATTATTCTGTTACAAGAAAACGTGACTGAATTCTAGGAAGGTAAATATTGCTTGGGTGGGAGGTATGGGTGATGTTGGGGGTGAGGGGGTTGGAGGGAAGATAGAGGAGGGGGGACAGGGGAAGCGATAACCTGGCGGTGCCAACAGAGAACAGGGAGGTACTGTACGATATGTTTTCCCACCTCCTCCTCCTTCCAGAGTATCGCACGAGGTCAACATTCCTCCCGGCAGCCTCCCCCCCCTCCCTTACCACCCACCGACTCCCAACTTCCCCTCCCTCTCATTCCCACCCGCAATGCATCCCTCCCCCGCCTCCCCTCTCCCGGGCAGTCACCATAAAATACTAATGCCCGGACACCAATTTACTCGGATTCTTGAGAGCGTCTTACTTCTACCGAGCCTTATCTCTTGGGAGGTATGGTTGAGAACTAGGGTTTGCCTTCTATCTATCTATCTATCTATCTGTCTGTCTGTCTATCGTATGAACATAAGAATGGAGGAAACTGCAGCTATCCAACGTATTCGAGTTGATGTTTGGTAACTTGTTCCACTCATCGACTACTCTATCCTTCTGTTCATCCATCCTATTACCACCTAACCTAACTTAATCCAACCCATTCTCTCTTAACCTACCCCCCCCTGCCCTCACCTAACCTAACCTACCCACCCCTATGCTAATCTATCGTCACCTATCAACATCTATCATAACTTACCTTAACCTAGCCTAATCGAACCCAATCTATCTAGCGTAATTTAGCCTAACCTATTCTAACCTAACCCAACATAAACACAACATAAATGCCAAATCGCAATTATCATTATCGTCATCATCATCATAATCCAGTACTAAGAGGTAACTCATCATATTCAAGGGATTGTCATCATACTGAAGAAGTTAAACCATTGTACTCAAGGTGTTTTAGTCATCGTACTCAAGGGGTTAAATCTTCGTAATCACGGGGTCAAATCATCGTGCTCAAGGGATTAATTCATAGTACTCAAAGGGGTCACACCACATCATCGTACTCAAAGGGTTAAATCATCGTAATCAAAGGGTTAAATCATTGTAATCAAGGGGGTTAAATCATATTTTTTTTAAGTGGTAACCGAACCAGAGAACTGAAACGAATATACTATGAATGTGTCCACTTGTTTTCCTCACGTTTATCATGAAGGTAATGGCAGCGTCTAGGAATGCGTCACCAATCATCAGGTCGCCAGAGATTCTTGATTGGACGTGACCTGATTTGCTGACCAGTCTGTCCTCTAGGAAGTAATTTGAGATTCGCTGACTACTGCTACATCTTCTTCTTCTTCTTCATTTTCTTTCTTCTTTCTTTCTTCTTCAGTCCATCGTTAATAGGATATGTGATACCGAAGGAGGAGGAGAGGGAAAAGGAAGAAGTGAGGGGGAAGAAGGAGGAGGAAAAGGGGAAGAAGGAGAAGGAAAAGGGGAAGAAGGAGGAGGAAAAGGGGAAGAAGGAGGAGGAAAGGGGGAAGGAGGAGGAGGAGAGGGTGGAGGAGGAGTGTGTGGGAGGGGGGGAACTCTCGGGAATCAGCGTTTACAAAGTGACTCAATTCCAAAGATGAGATCGAAATAGACTGCGTCGTATCAGAGAGAGAGAGAGAGAGAGAGAGAGAGAGAGAGATACTAGTCCTTGAGTTTCACCGACTTAAAGATAATTTATTCAGTCCCTTTAATATGAAATCAAAACAAAAAACAAAATAACCTCTTCATAAAATCTTGACCACGTAGAGATGGGGGACTGGGGGCTAGGTTGGGCTGGGCTGGGCTGCACTGAGGAGTCTAGTGGTATGTTCTCTAAAAACAAAAATAATAATCCAAACTTTCCCCTACAATATAATGTGGATTTAAGTATAAAGACAAATCCATTACAAGCTATACGTAACAAGCTATAGGCCTACCACATTGAGAGATAATAGAGAGAGGCCTAGGGTCTTATTCTCTCACTCTTTCATTGTATCCCGTTCAGTATTTTGGCGATGTCAGATCTGAATTGTTTTCTTGCTACTCGAGTTGTTATCTGAGGACCACCACTTGGGGAAGCTGCTGCCCCTTGTGTTAGTGAACTGGTGACCGAGTGATGGTTAGTAACGTAACATTGAGGGGTTAGGTTAGGTTAGGTGACCGAGAAAGAGTCGTGTGTGTACTGAGTCTCCAAACTTCATCTTGCTTCAGATTCCTGTTTACGTATTATAATTATCATAAAATCTAGATACCTTAATTTGTTCTGTGTTATCTTCTTGTATCTGTAATGATGTTTACAGATTAATAGAATGAGACTTATTGATCCACATTCATCACAGATTAAGCTTTGGTTAATTCCCTGAAGATTATTCCTAAGCTTATTTCATCTTCAGATTAACAATATTCTGTTTGCCGTGTTATAAGGTAAGGTGTGTGTGTGTGTGTGTGTGTGTGTGTGTGTGTGTGTGGTGTGTGTGTGTGTGTGTCGTTGTTGTTGTTATGTTGACTGTCACTACCTGGGTTGGAGGATGTACTTGTGACCAGGGGGGGCGGAGGAGAAGTTTTGTTCCTGGGTGGGTCATTCATAATGTGTCAATACACTTTGTTTGTATGGGATGGTTCCTCTCCATTGTTGTGTTGTGACCTGTTCTGACTCTTCTCTCTCTCTCTCTCTCTCTCTCTCTCTCTCTCTCCTCTCTCTCTCTCTCTCTCTCTCTGTCACAACTTATTGAGTCGAAGAAGATACACGAGATGTAAAGAAACAATGGAGATAAGGTTGATCATCAGATAAAACAGAGAGGGAGCGTTAAAGTGGAGCTGATAGAGACGCCTTCACCAGAACTTACCCAAATCCAACATAGCAAGGAACTGAGGGCCACAACAGGAGCCGCACTTTGGTGGGGGAGTGTGAGGAGGGAGTGATGCTACACAATTACAGTACTATTATAGCACCTTTAGTACACTGAGGTACTTGTAGTAGATGGGAGAAAGGAAAATAAGTAAGAGGAGATAAGAAATAATTGAAGGAGTAACGAAGGACGGAGTATAAATATTAGCGGTGAGTGAGGGGCGGGGGGGGGGTCGATTCCACCCCAGGCAGCTCCACTACACGCACCGTCCAAGTGTACAAACACCCAACTTTGTACCCACTTTCATCCACTCAATCCTATCCTCTTGTCGTGTGGTATGAGTGAGGAAGAGTGGATGATAGTGGAGTGAATGAGTGAGTGAGTGGACAGTGATACCGGGGATGGGAGAATCAGATGTGGGAAGTGACGGAGGAATGAGAGGAGGAAGGAAGATAATAAGGAGGAAGATTGGGGGAGCATATGAGGGGAGAGGGAGGGGAAGGCGGTGGGGGGAGGAAGGGGGGTGGGGTTGAGTTGCGGCGTTGTGGTTGACTGTGTTGCACGCCCGAGTGGGTCCGAAGGGGAAGTCTCTTAACTCAGTACACTCTCATTTGTGGGGGGGTGGAGATAACTCTTACTGTGTTACATCCACGCTGTTCCCGGGGTGTCAGTGCCACTTGAGGTGTGAGTGCCAAGATCACACAAAGGTGCCTCTTAAACAGTAGGGTAAGGTAGCAGACGTTGCCCCGGTTCCTGATGAAGTAAAGTTAACACACGTAAAAATTTTTAGTTCAGTCCCAGACTACATACGCTTCTTATGTTAAACAGGAAGTGGGTCCCAGAAAAACAAACAGAGGAGGAGGTGGAGGAAGAGGAGCAGGAATAGGGTGGGAAGAAAGAGGAAGAGTAACAGGGAGAGGAGGAGGTAAGAAGACAGATGCTAAAACACACACACTCCCGAGAATACTCCAGGTGAGGGAGTGGAGGGAGGGGGGGGTCTCCTTCCGGGGGCTCTGCAGGCCATATTTCCCGTTCATACAGAGTCTTCCGGCTGGCCGATTACAGGAGTTCCTCTCGCTCTTATGTCCTGCGCTGGGTGGTGTAGTGAGGAGGAGGAGGAGAAGGAAGCTGTGAAGGAGGAAGAGGGTTGACTGCTATGTGGAAACGATCTAAATTGCTTGACTTAGAGACGGAAATAAACTGTATTTATTGCTGACTGTTGATGTTACCGGTAACTGTTGATCCTGACTGTTAATGTTACCGGTAACTGTTGATCCTTTATTGATGTTACCGGTAACTGTTGATACTGACTGTTGATGTTACCGGTAACTGTTGATATTACCGATAACTGTTGATACTGACTGTTGATGTTACCGGTAACTGTTGATGCGACTGTTGATGTTACACCGGTAACTGTTGATCCTGACTGTTGATGTTACCGGTAACTGTTGATATGACTTGTTGATGTTACCGGTAACTGTTGATACTGACTGTTGATGTTACCGGTAACTGTTGATCTGACTGTTGATGTTACCGGCAACTGTTGATGCGCGACTGTTGATGTTACCCGGTAACTGTTGATATTTACCGGTAACTGTTGATACTGACTGTTGATGTTACGGTAACTCTTGGCTTTGACTGTTGATGTTACCGGTAACTGGTAGTCCTGGCGTTGATGTTACCGGTAACTGTTGATCCTGACTGTTGATGTTACCGGCAACTGTTGATACTGACTGTTGATATTTTACGGTAACTGTTGATACTGACTGTTGATGTTACCGGTAACTGTTGATACTGACTGTTGATGTTACCGGTAACTGTTGATCCTGACTGTTAATGTTACCGGTAACTGTTGATCCTGACTGTTGATGTTACCGGTAACTGTTGATACTGACTGTTGATGTTACCGGTAACTGTTGATACTGACTGTTGATGTTACCGGCAACTGTTGATACTGACTGTTGATGTTACCGGTAACTGTTGATCCTGACTGTTGATGTTACCGGTAACTGTTGATACTGACTATTGATGTTACCGGTAACTGTTGATACTGAATGTTGATGTTACCGGTAACTGTTGATACTGACTGTTGATGTTACCGGTAACTGTTGATACTGACTGTTGATGTTACCGGTAACTCTTGATACTGACTGTTGATGTTACCGGTAACTGTTGATCCTGACTGTTGATGTTACCGGCAACTGTTGATACTGACTGTTGATGTTCGCTGTTGATGTTAACTGTTGATGCTAACTGTTGATATTAACTGATGATGTTAACTGATGATTTTAACTGTTGACGTTAACTGTTGATGTTACCGGTAGTAGGCAGCTACCAAACAGGGAGGTACTACCGCCTGGGAAAATATTGGACGCATAATGTGTGGTCGACCCTGCTGCCATATGGCATCACGAAAATTGTGACAGGTTGCTGATCTGACTTTCTGCCTCATTACACACAATTGTAGGGTCTCAATTCTTTCTCTTACTATTGACAACACAACATACATATATTGTTTCTCACTCCTGATCTTTTTTCATTTTGTGTTTCCTTATAGTTCTTTATTATTATTATTATTCCTCACGGACATTGGTGCCGCCTATTATTCAATCGTCTTATTAATATGGAAATTTTGAGCGAAAAAAGGAAAGGTTCTACAGGTATCTACAGGTAGGGAAGCTTCTACAGGTATCTGCAGGTAGGGATGGTATATAGATAGGGGCGGGTTCTGTAGGTAGAGGGAGGTCCTACAGGCAAGAAAAGTTTCTACGGGTAAGGAAATGTTCTTCAGGTACGACTCGACAGGTAGGGGGAGTCTCCAGGTGTGATTGGAGGGTAAATGGTACTTACATTATTCACGGAAGAGGCAAGGTTAGTGGTATTGCATTATCATCAACCTGCAATCTGATTAAGGTCAAGATTGGCCATTACCATATCTCGCAATGACATTAGCTTGAGAAAGAGTGAGAGAGAGTTATCTTAATTTTCTGCTCTATGCTTTCCCTTCCTGCCCAGAACGTGACATCCTAATCCGCCCAGTGTGTATCCAGTCATACTGTCTCGTGTCGACACAGGTGAGCGGGGTCATCTATACAAACACATCTTGGAGACTAATTAAGTCTCTCTCTCTCTCTCTCTCTCTCTCTCTCTCTCTCTCTCTCTCTCTCTCTCTCTCTCTCAGACGTATTGCCTCACTCTGCCATAACTGAGGGATTTTTTACTTAATTTAGCGTAAAGTGCGTCTGGCCTTTTGGAATCTGGATTGGTGTATGTGTGTGTGGTGGTGTATGTTTCTATCATACATACATACATACAAACATACACACATACATACATACATACATACATACATACACACGTGATAAATAATAATACAAAAACAGTATTTAAAATAATGTCTTTTGTTTACATATTTATTTACCCTTTCTAATGTTTGTTTTCTCTCCTGCAGGTAAATAAGGGTGAAGGTCCCCCGTCCACCAGCAAGATGAGTATGACACTGTCTTCACCCAATCTCCTTCAGCTAAGTCACCTCCGAGGCTTTTTCTTCTTCTGGGAGACGACTTTATGTCCTAGTCATTCTTGGGTGCACCTTACCTTACCTTAACCTTACCTTATTTTACCTTATTATACCTTACCTTAGCTTATTTTACCTTATCATACCTTACCTTACCTTACTTTAACCTTACCTTACCTTATTTTACCCTATTATACCTTACCTTACCTTACCTTATTTTACCTTATTATACCTTACCTTACTTTAACCTTACCTTACCTTACCTTACCGTACTTTAACCTTACCTTACCTTACCTTACCTTCCCTTACCTTACCTTACTTTAACCTTACCTTACCTTACCTTACCTTACTTTAACCTTACCTTACCTTACCTTACCTTACCTTACCTTACCTTACCTTACCTTACCTTATTTTACCTTACCTTACCTTTACCTTACCTTGCCTTACCTCACTGACTGAATGAGATATGTGTTTCCCCCACTTGACAACCTCGACAGAGAAGTAAACATTAAGGGGTTGTAAGGTTGTGACAGGTAGGTGTTATTAGAAAGCATTACCTGTGGTTTTCATTGACGCCTACCAGTGAAAATTGACAGCTGTTCCGTCGAGCTTGGGGGGGTGGGTGGGATGGGGTGATGGAAGGTAGAAAGGGAAAACGGGAGAGGAGGGAAGGGGAGAAGAGAGAGAAGAGGAAGATGAAGGTTAAAGAGAATACGGGGATAAATAAGAAGGCGAAAGAGAGAGGGAGAGAGAGAGAACAAGATAGGGTAGGGTAGAGGAAGGGAGAAAATAGGAGAAGAGAAAGAAATGAGAAAGGTTAAGGGAAAAGGATAATAAGAGAAGAGGAAAGCGAAGACAGTAGAGGAGAAGATCAGGAAGATGAGAGGAGGTAAAATAAACAACAACAGGTCACGTAAACAAACAAGATCTTCGAGAGTACACAATACTTTCACTTCATCCAGGTATGGTGGAGGGAGATGACTGTAAACATTACCCATTGTATCTATTGTTTATATGTGTTTGTACCTTAAGACACCTTCTGTTTACCCTTGAAGGTTGTTTATACTCTGTGTGGGTGTGTGGTTTAGGTGTGGTTTATTGTCCAGGAGTCGTGGTTTATTCGTCTCGTTATAGAGATTTGATTTGGTTTAACAAGTTTGTGGGTAAGATTGAGAGGTACAGTTTTGCCTCATGTGAGTCGTTCAGTCATGCAGGTGTTAACACTGAGGGTGCTGTCACTGTTCACAGGACTGTCATAACCTAAACTGTCATAACCTCCATTGTCATAATCTAGACTGTAATAACCTAAACTGTCATAACCTCCATTGTCATAATCTAGACTGTCATAACCTAGACTGACATAACCTCCATTGTCATAATCTAGATTGTCATAACCTAGACTGTCATAACCTCCATTGTCATAATCTAGACTGTCATAACCTACACTGTCATCTTCTAGACTGTCATAACCTACACTGTCATAACCTACTGTACACTGTCGTCACCTACACTGTCATAACCTACACTGTCATAAACTACACTGTCATAACCTGACTGTCATAACCTAGACTGTCATAACCTCCATTGTCATAATCTAGACTGTCATAACCTACACTGTCATCTTCTAGACTGTCATAACCTACACTGTCATAACCTACTGTACACTGTCGTCACCTACACTGTCATAACCTACACTGTCATAAACTACACTGTCATAACCTACACTGTCATAACCTACACTGTCATAACCTACACTGTCATAACCTACACTGTCATAACCTAATCCGCTCTCTTAGTCACTTAAAAGATCAAGAAGAAATAACCAAAGTACAAAGAACTTGAGTGATCACTGGGAGGGAAGGAGGGAAGGAGGGAGGGAGGGAAGGAAAGAAGGAGGGTGTAGTGTCACGTTGTTATAATGGCACCAGGCGGCGGATGGTCACGGTGCGTCCCTTCCTGGTGGTCACGGTGATCGGGGCTCCGTGCCTGGTGAAGCGCCAACCAGGATTACATTCACCATTGTCACACGGGGGACACGGCTGTAGCTCCTCCCCCTTTGTTATGGTAATTCTTTAAGGAAGACGAATATGCGTGACCGAGCCCTCTTGTGTTACTTGACCTGGTGACATCACGGTATAGGGGTTTGTATACCGAGCGCCACTGTAGGCAGAAGACGAGCGCCAGCAACGTCTTGTCTTCCTTGCTGCCGTACACATCTTCATAGTGTTACTGTTATATATTTTAGAACACTGGAGAACAGACGTCAATCACTGTTAATGTTTTATACTGTCGTTGTTCTTATTGTTCTTATTGTTAAGGGTATAAAAATTTACACCTAACTCCTATCACTCATATGGCCATCCAACCTATGTTTGAAGCTATCCAGCGTATTCGAGTTAATGATGATGTTTGGTAAACTTGTTATATCACCTGTGTTTAGCCCTGACTTCCATTTATATACCTCTATCAGGTCGCCCCTCGCTCTACGTCTCTCGAGGGAGTGCAAATTAAGATGCTTTAACCTGTCTCTATACTCAAGGTTCCTAATGCCCTGTTCTTGTCACTGTTTTTGTTCTTCTTTTTATTGTTACTACTGTTGTTCTTGTTGCTACTGTTGATGTTGTTACTGTTGATTTTACTGTAGTTGATGTTGTTTTTGTTACTGTTGTTTTTGTTACTGTTGTTGTTGTGTTTTATGGTTCCAATCCCTTTAAAGGTAGTGTTATCAGTGTGTGTGTGTGTGTGTGTGTGTGATCGTGTCCTCTTCCTTAATTAACCTTCCTTCCTGAATGATGTCACTTCCTTCTTCCTCAGTGTTATCATCCCTACTGACCTCCGGCCTATATAAGGTTAGGCCAGGTCAGGTGTACACGTGGGCTGTGTGTGTGTGTGTGTGTGTGTGTGTGTGTGTGTGTGTGTGTGTGTGTGTGTGTGTGTGTGTGTGTGTGTGTGTGTGTGTGTGTTCTCCTTCCGTCTTCCCCCTGTCCTATTCCACTTATCCACTGGGCGAATCAGGAAATATAGCCACTCCAAATAAATACAGGAATTAGTAGGACGTAAGAGTGTACAATAACCGTAGGATATATAAGAGGAATAGCGAAATATCCTCGAAAACTCACTCACTCATTCATCTCTAAGTAATTTTTCAAGATGGCGGTAATGTTGATGCAAGACTTTAGTTTGTTTTTCTTATCTCCTAGATTCTGTTGTCATTGTTTCTTATATTTTCTTTGTTTTCTTTATTTATTCTTTGTTTGTCTCTTCCAGTCTTTTTCTTCTGTTCTCTTCTTGTAGCTGTCTCCTCTTTCTTCGTCTTCTTACTTCCCCCATCCCTTATTTTCTTCCTCTTCCATTTCTTCTTGACCTTTCTCTTCCTCTCCATCTTTCCTTATTCCTCTTTTTGTTTTCCATCCCTTCCCTCCCACCTTTCATCTTGTTTTTTCCTCTGTCGTCCCTTCCTTCCCTCCTCCTTCCCTCCCTCCTTTCCCTCCCCCCTTTCCTTTCCTCCTTTTGACCTTCTTCAGATCTACAGGAGGTATAGGGAACATGGACTACTGTATCAGGACCCTCCGTCAGATCGACTTCCTGAACCTCTCCTGCTGCTTGTGGAATTTCTATTGACGTAGACATGACAGATACACGTAATACAAAAGCTATTTAAAAAAAAAAATGAAATAAACTCGCGTCTTCTGTGTGGTAGAATGATGGGTAAAGCGTGGAATGTCGCGTTGAAATGGCAGACAGGAGTTGAAATATCGCGTTGAAATGGCGGACAGTGTTGCCTTAGGTTGAAGTGACCTGTTAACTGGCAGGTAGGGATGAGAAGTCGTGATGGATGGAACACAGACGCCTCACCTTGGTAACCCACAGACTCAGGTGTTATGAAAGAGAGTGAAAGTACCATAGGTTATAATGAATACTGAGAGGCGGCAAGTAACAACGTTTTCTTAATTGACAAAAGTAACAACGTTTCCTTAATCTACAAACAAAGTAACAATAGTTTCTTAGTTGACAAACAAAGTAACTGTTTTCTTAGTTGACAAAATAACAACGTTTCCTTAGCTGACAAACAAAGTAACAATGTTTCTAATTCGACAAACAAAGAACCAATGTTTTCTTGGTAGACAAACAAAGGAGGGAGAGGAGGAGGAAGGGGGGGCAGTTGACTGGCTGCCTCGTGGGAACCGGTCCAGTCTAAAAACATGAGAACTTCCTCCACCGCCATTACCACTACTACCATCACTACCGTTACCACTACGACCACCATCACCACTACCACGACCATCACCACTAGCACAATCCCGGGACCACCACTACCACTGCCCCACCACCACTACCAACACACACCGGGCCACCACCACCACTACCACAACTATAACACATATCGGACCATTACCACCACCACCACCAAGGTCTGACGCCAAAATATATTCCTCTGAGATGAAAGGAAAGAGAAAGTACTTTTTGTTATTTTTGAAAGTTGTTATTTAGTGCTTCCAGACCTTACCTGGTGAAGCAAGATAATTATTACGTCAGAACACCTTGGCCTGTCAACCTTGGCGCTCCTCCTCCCCTTCCCTTCACCCTTCTCTATCACCCCTCTTTCCTCTCCTCTGCTCCTCTTCACTTTCACCCATTTCTTCTCCAATTTATCCTCTCTTATCTTCCCCCTCCTCTCCCCTCTCCTTTGCTCTCCTCCCCTCATCTACCTCCCTTCCCCTCTTCCCATCAGCCCACCATTACCATCAACTTCCCCTCTCCTCGTGTATGGTGGTGGTGGTGGTGGTACTTCTGTGGTGGTACTTGTGTGGTGGTTTAGTGAAAGTGCACAGTCATGCGATACTTCACCTCCCTCCCTCCCTCCCTCCTCCTACCCTCCCTCCCTACCCTCCCTCCCTCCTACCCTCCCTCCTACCCTCCCTCCCTCCTACCCTCCCTCCCTCCCTCCTCCTACCCTCCCTTCCCCTCTCCCTCTAGTTCAACATCGTCACATATCACCGGGTTTTATTGCCAGCATCACCCACGTGTTCTGATAACAACCTGTACTACTATTCGAGACACGATATGACCTGTAATTAGGGTGTTCAGGTTGTGGCAGGTAGTGTCTGGCTCACCTGGATTTTATCTGTTCTGTGGAGCGTTTGTTGTTTATCTTCTCCCCCTCCTCCCTCACCATCACCTCCTCCCCCTCACCATCACCTCCTCCCCCTCACCTCCTGCCCCTCCCCACCATCCCTTATTATTATTATTATTATTATTATTATTATTATTATTATTGTTTTAATTTAGAATAGTCGCCCAGTCTAGTGCCCCCCCCTCACTCACTCACTTAACGAACTAAATGAATGATAGAGTTTTCTTAAATACTTCGTCGTGTTAAGGGAGGTGGAGGAAGGGAAGGGGTGGAGTGGAGGAATGGGTGGGGGAGAGAGAGAGGAAGGAAGTAGGGGTGGGAAATGAAGGAAGGGGGATTGTGGTGGGGTGGCTGGTATGAGTCTCTCTATTGATTAAGATGGACCACAATGGGAGAGAGAGATGATGCTGACGACAGGTATCTCTCTCTCTCTCTCTCTCTCTCTCTCTCTCTCTCTCTCTCTCTCTTACACACACACACACCAAGCGGAAGGTCTAGGGTTCTGATTGTAGTGGTAGCAGCGGTGATGGTAGTTGTGATTGTGGTTATGAGTAGGTGGGGAGGAGATTGATATGTGGTTTGGGGGGTGGTTGGTTGGTGATAACGATGGTGGTTGTGCTTCTTTAGGTGGTAGTTGTGGTGGTAGGGGTGGTGGTAGTTGTGGTGGTTTTGGTTATGAGAAGTGAACTAAAATATGTACAGTATATACGGAAATAGTTGGATTAAATTAGGTTAGATTAGGTTTTATTGAGTTAGTCTTCATTAGGTTCAGGTTAGATTATCTTAGTTAAGGTTAGGTTAGGTTCCGGGTCCGTGTTTAATCAACGGCATCTGTAGAGCGGAGGTGACGGTCACTCCGGCACGGCTGACCAAGTAGTGGACCCACGAGTCTGTTCGTGGAGGAGGAGGAGGAGGAGGAGAAGAAGAGGAGGGGGAGGAGGAGGAGGGGGAGGAGGAGGAGAGGACAGAAACGTTTTAATTGATCAGATGTAGGAGTCGGGTAATGCTGAGGGAGGGAATGGTGACGGTGGTGGTGATAATGGTGATGCAGATGGTGGTGGTGGTTGTGACTCAGATGGTGGTGGTTGTGACACAGGTGGTGGTGGTTGTGACACAGGTGATGGTGGTGGTGGTAGTGATGCAGATAGTGGTGATGATTATAGTGACACAGATGGTGGTGGTGACGCAGGTGGTGGTGAACAAACTGGTCTAGTCAGGTGGTCCAGGAAGTAATGGTCGCCTTCCTTTGTGTGTGTGTGTGTGTGTGTGATGAATTAAACAAAACGCTCACAGGCAGACCACTGGATTAATGTCAACAACAGAGAACAAAACAAATTCACCTGAAACTTAACCCCCCCCCTCCCCAGCTTATTGCACCAGATAAATAAACACCCTAAGACTACCTGGGGGGTTAGGTTAGGTTAGCTTGGTTAAGGTTAGGTCAGGTTGGTTAGGTTAGGTTAATTTATGTTAGGTTAAGCTAAGGTAGGTAAGGTTAGGTTAGGCTAAGTTAGCTTTTGGTTGTTTAATTATCAGGTAAAAATGAGCTGGGTGCTTAATCTTCAGGTGATATAGCGTACCTGGGTTGATGAAAGGTGTGTAAGAATAAAGGGGAAATATACCTTCGTTACTGGAGACATTGTGGCTGACCTGACTGACTCACCTCACGTAAAACATAAGCAAATACGTTCAAATATGGCGTCAGAATTATCCAGAGACTAACCTTGACTAGATACGTTTACTTGGGACCACTTAGGGGATAAACTGACAGAGAAACTTTACCGTAAGTAAGACAGTGTAAGTAAAGGATAAGTGAATTTACCTTCGGGGAGCACCAGTGATTATTATTATTTTTATTATTATTGTTGTTGTTATTGTTATTATTATTATTATTGTTATTATTATTATTATTATTATTATTATTGTTGTTGTTGTTGTTGTTGTTGTTGTTGTTGTTGTTGTTGTTGTTGTTGTTGTTGTTGTACACACTACACTTGATGTACAGTGATGAATATTTATATAACATTTCAAAGGAAAAACACCAGCTGTGTGTTGCTGTCAGTTGACTCATCATACACACAGATGATGATAGCTTAGGTGTGTGTGTACGTTTATGTATTAATCTTTGTGTTATTGCAAATAAAAACACCTATGTATAACACTCTTATGTAAAACACACACACACACACACACACACACACACACTTGATAACATTGTTGCATAAGAAAATAATTTAAAACAAGTCGCTTAAAAAACATTATATAACAATATTGTACTATTAAAATACAGTAACAATGTTGCGTAAAAAACACGACCCGAGCTTTAACTCTGTGTACAGTACGATGGTTCTTTTAACCCTTTGATGATGGTGGTGGTTTTAACCCTTTTTGAGGAATGTTTTTTTAACCCTCTAGGGGACTGTTTTAACCCTTTGAGGAATATGGTTTTAACCCTTTGAGAACTGTATTTTAACCATGTGATGGCGATGGTTCTGACCCTTTGACGACGATGGCTTTAACCTTTTAAGGACGAATATTTTTTAACCCTTTGAGGACGATAATGTTTAACCCTTTGAAGATGGTGGATTTTAACCCCTTCTAAACACTTGGTCTTACGTTCTCAAGGGACGAAAATCATCCCCTGGCGTTCTTTAAACACAAAACTGTGCTCTAGCGTTTTGTAATAGCACGGACACATGCCCAAGGGTCCTCAAGTGACAAAAACACGTGCTTTGGCGTTCTCCTTATTAAGTTATGACCAAAACGAGCTGCGAAAACTTCTGGGGCACACGACGCCATTCACAGCCGATTACACTTCATCAGAGTACCCTATTGTGGCCCTGTTCTGTGTAAAGTGGGCGAAGGGAGGGTGGTGAAGCTGTGGGTGGGTGGTGAGGCGGTGGGTGGGTGGTGAGGGGGTGAGTGGTGAGGAAGTGGGTGGGATTTATGTTTCTTGGTCTTGGTGAGGATGAGTGGGGAAGGGGTAGAAGAAGAGGGGGAGGAGGATTGTGTGGCTGAGTTAGGTCTTGACACTGAGGGTGGTATCACTTCTCACTCCCACGTAGGACAGAGGTTCATACACAAAGAAATCGATCATATTCATTAACAGTATATATAGATCAGAGTCATGTGGGTGATGTCACTGTTCACTGCCATATAGGACAGAGGTTCATATACAGTAGAAGTCATATTCTATTTGACGACTAATCAGTGTGGAATAGCAAATTTTGGATACACAGCAAGAATGTCCTCAAGCACTCCTGATTCAATGTAGTATTTACTCGTACATAGTTCATGATACAATAAGCCAGGTGGCCTGAAATCTTGGACAGTGTCTCCTTCAATAATATAATGTTCAAGTGTATGCTTTAAAGGTTTATCACAAAGTTTACCTGCTGAGTGTTCCGGTATGGGTACAGCGTTACTAACTAACCAGATGTGTCTGTATCCTAGCCTAATTCTGGCCACGACTACATCACATTGTCTGGTTCTGTCCTTGTGCTGACCATACCGGTACCTCTTGTCACAAAAGAAAGGTGGAAGAGAGACTAGAGGGAGAAGGGTGGAAGGGATAGTAAAGGGAAGGGGGGTGGAAGGGTGACAGTGAGAAAGTGGAATTTAGGAGATGAGTGATGGTGAGTGAGGAGGAAGAGAGTTAGGGAGAGAAAGGAGAAGAGAAAGAGAGAATGAGTGAGAGGGAGGGAGAGAAGGAAGAGAGTGAGTGAGAGAGAGAGAAAGAAGAGAGTGAGTGACAGGGAGGGAGAAGAGAAAGAGAGAATGAGTGGTAGTGAGGAAAAGAAGGAAGAGAGAGTGTGGAAGAGAGGAGGTAAGACCCGTGTGAATAGGAGATGGACCTTCATTGTATAGTTCCTGTAACTCATGCTCATGTTGTGATGATGGCGATGAGGGGTATTGGTGGTTGTTGTGATGATGATGATGATGAGGGGTATTGGTGGTTGTTGTGATGATGATGATGGTGATGAGGGGTATTGGTGGTTGTTGTGATGATGGTGATGAGGGGTATTGGTGGTTGTTGTGATGATGATGATGATGCATCTCATTGATGGGAGGGAGAAGGAGTAAGGAGGGTGTTACTAGTGATAGCGATGACGGTAGTAGTAGTAGTAATAGTAGTAGTGATGATAATAGTTTTGGAGGAGGATGATAGTGCAACATAATTGAGAGTGGAGGAATGGTGACAATGATTGGAAACGATGGTGATGGCAGTATGGTGTTACGAGGCCCTTGTTGTGGAGAGAGAGAGAGCGAGAGAGAGGTTTTGTCACTAGAAACTCATTAACCAAGATGCTGTATTGCATCAAGATCTCATTATTAACATACAGCAATAAAAAGACTTTTGTGTAGGTCATGTCAACAACCTTTCAGTCATTTATGTCCCTGAAGACCTGCATCGCCTTCGTCAGGATAGAAAATACGGTGGTTGAGTGGATACAATGCTCAACTTTCATCCTAAAGATTCCTGGTTCGACCCCAGGGACGCTTTCACAGTTAATCTAGCTCGAAACGGCTACCTGGCTAAACTGTTGGGGGAAATGATGTGGAGTGTCGTGTGTGGAGTGTCAGGCGTGGAGTGTCGTGTGTGGAGTGTCAGGCGTGGAGTGTCATGTGGCACCCAAGGCTTATGGCACGGAGGTAGCTCACTGACCTCTCATCTTTGTACTGCAGTAATCCTCTTACGTGTTTAGTATCTTCACTGTACTGCGTCTAACACAAGGTGAGAGAGAGAGAGAGAGAGAGAGAGAGAGACAATAGCACAATACCTGGTCGTGAAGTTGGAGGGATGGGCTACCAGCTGATGTGTGGACTCTCACTATAGTGTCGACCCAAAACAAATGGTTTCCAGTTACATATTTTCAGGGTTGGGGGTGTTGCAGCTGCTGGGTGTATTATTGAGGGTGTTAAGTCAGCCGCCACCGGTACACCCAGGCTTACACTTCCACCCAACTCTTCTATAGACCTTGCTTCCACCCAAAAGCTTCCTGGAGGTGTGGTTGGGTCAGTTCGTGCACCTAGTTGGCTGAGGTACATGAGCACGACTCGATCAGCACTTTGTTGGAGTTTCTTGAAAGTCGTGAGGTGTTAAGGCAAGTCAGTGGTCACGGTTTAACTTCATCTGTATATGCCAATTACCTAAGTTAACCTAACCTTATCTCCCCTAACCTAACCAAACTTTACTTTACCTAAACTAATCTAACCTAACCAAACACTACGTAATATAAGCCAACCAATATTTATATCACTTAACCTAAGCCTAACCAAACTTTACCCAACTTAAGTTAACCTAAGCTAATTCAACCCACCTCAACAGAATTAACCAAACGCCTCCTGACATACTTCCCGTCGGCCAGGCAGCGCACACACTGAGTATGTGGTAGTGGGTATGTGGTGGTATGCATGTGGTGGTGGTAATGAGTATGTGGTATTGGGTATCTGGTTTTAGGTATCTGGTTGTTGGTATGTGTTAGTGGGTATGTGGTGGTGGACATGTGGTAGTAGGCATGTGGTAATGAGTATCTGGTGGTGGGTATGTGGTAGTGGTCATGTGGTGGACAGCTACGGGAAAAGGAGTGTACCCTGTATGACGAGATCATATTCTCCCTGAACCAGCTGGTGGGCAGACAAGTTACCTGTACCCACCTCTGGCCCCGCACCGCCATCTACACACCTGTATCTGAAGTAATTGGCGTCGTCTTGTGATATCACCCTAACGAGATCATGGAGTGAAACAGGTGTCTGGGGAACCCTCGGTAAACTAACGGACCACCTGAAGATAAAACCCCCAGCTTATTACTCCTGGTGATTAAACACACTTAACAGTACCTGAGAGGGGGGTAGTGTTAGGTTGTTTGGAGGGGGGGGGACGACTTTCCCTATACCCTGCTGAGTACACCCTCATCCTACACGTTGTTATTGTCTCCCTGGCACCGCCCACCGTCACTTCAGGGTGGTACTGTACACGTGACACTTATAATTCCGCCCCCACCTAACCCCTCCCACACGGTTAAGCTCCGCCTATTATACGTAGACGTTACTGAAGCTCCGCCCATTATACGTAGGCGTTACTGAAGCTCCGCCTATTTCATGCAGACGTCAGTTATGTTCTACCCACGACATGTTGACGTCAGTCAGACTCCTCCAACCACATGCTGAAGTCATAAACCCCACCCATCAAATGTCCACGTCATAAGCCCTGCCTACCACTTGTTGACATCACTCCAAAAGCCCCGCCTACTACACGTTCATGTCACTTAATATGGTCCTACCGTTACATGGTATAACGACATAAGCCACGTCCAATATAAATTAGATTGACGTCACAACATAAGCCCCGCCCTTTACATATTGACGCCACACCGTAAGCCCCGCCCTTTACATATTGACGTCACACCATAAGCCCCGCCCTTTACACATTGACGTCACACCATAAGCCCCGCCCTTTACACATTGACGTCACAATAAGCCCTGCCTTTACATATTGACGTCACAACATACGTCCGCCTTTACATATTGACGTCACACCATAAGCCCCGCCCTTTACATATTGACGTCACACCATAAGCCCCGCCTTACACATTGACGTCACACCATAAGCCCCGCCCTTACACATTGACGTCACACCATAAGCCCCGCCCTTTACATATTGACGTCACAACATACGCCCCGCCCTTTACATATTGACGTCACACCATAAGCCCGCCCTTTACATATTGACGTCACACCATAAGCCCCGCCCTTTACACATTGACGTCACACCACATATTGACGTCACATAAGCCCCGCCCTTTACACATTGACGTCACACCATAAGCCCCGCCCTTTACATATTGACGTCACAACATACGCCCCGCCCTTTACATATTGACGTCACACCATAAGCACCGCCCACTGCTCCCTGAGGGCCTTCCTTCAAGGATCAAGTCATACACTCTGGCCTGACAAAGGGACACAAAAGAGAGACTTGGGTGACCTTTACCTTGCCCCGTTATTCTTCAGCCTCGTAACAACCCAATTACACTTCTTATTTTAGTCATGGTTAACACGTGTCAGCAATTTGTTTATATACTGTATATATATATGTATATTCTCAAGTGTGTTATATAAACTTGCACTTTACAATTAAATTTAATTATGATAAAGACGTAGGCATTTTTTCCCTTACATAATAATGCGACTCTCATTCCAGTAATTAAAAATAACTCCGGTAATGAACAAATATTTTATCTGAAAACAATTTTTAAATCTTCATCATAAAATTCTGCGTTATTCTTGGTACTGATCTTATCATTGTAGAAAAAAATGCTTGATAAATTCTTGAGAGTAATTATGATTTGAGGGGAATTTTGTTGTTGTTGTTATTTTGTGACATGACTTGTACATGTTATTGCTGGTGGTGGACGTCTAGTTATTATTATTATTATTATTATTATTATTGTTATGACCTTGAACGCTAAGGAGATGAGAGTGGGTTGGTGGGGTGACACACACACACACACATCTGTCAGAACATTAAGCGGTCTATTGGCCGGTGTGGAATGTGAGGTTGACATTGCCTTACTGACAGCGTAGAAGGCAGAGTGGAGGAGAAGAAAGAGGGGTAGAAAGGAGAGGGTAGAGGAAAAGGGGAGAAAGAAGAGAGGTGAAGGGAAGGTGGAATAGGAGAGAAGCAAGAGGGAATAAAAGGGAAGAGGGAATAGAAAGAAAATGGAATGAAGGAGGAGGAGAGATGGAGTTTATCTAGCAGCTCTCCTCTTCACCATTTGGGCACCAGAGGGAGTACTACAACGTCCGTGTGTGTGTGTGTGTGTGTGTGTGTGTGTGTGTGTGTGTGTGTGTGTGTGTGTGTGTGTGTGTGTGTGTGTGTGTGTGTGTGTGTGTGTGTGTTTACTGGGGGAACAAAAGGGGGTGTTTGTTTTTACGTGTGAGTTGTGAGTATAGTGTTTGTCGTATACAAATATGCGTATCATACATAGAATATACACATGCAAACGTATACATGAATACATAAATACTTTACAATCATATAATTACGTGTATATATGAGTTATGGAGAGAGAGAGAGAGAGAGAGAGAGAGAGAGAGAGAGAGAGAGAGAGAGAGCATTTGACCTTTAAATTACTGTAAACGCACATTAATTCATATATACAGGTGTACATAATCATCAGTACATAAAGGTGTGCATAATTAGTTTTTTTTGTATATATGTGGGGATGACGTCAGCAGTATCAGGAATAGTAGTTGTTGTAGTTTTGTTGTAAATCCTGGCAGTTGAAGTTCTCTAAATAACAACAATAACAACAACAACTACTACAGTAAAAATAATAACAATAATAATAACAATGACATCAACAGCAATAGGTTTAGGTGACGTTAGATTAGGTTAGGTTAGGTTAGGTTTTGCTAAGGTAGGGTTAGATTATGTTATGAAAGGTTTTACAGGAGCACAAGTGCTTCTTACACCTGTGTACTGCGATCTCTCTCTCTCTCTCTCTCTCTCTCTCTCTCGTGTCTGTTGGCATTCATCTCTTCTCTTGCTTACCTGTTACCTTATTAACCTTATTTTTTCACCTGTTCTATTGCTCACCTTTCCATCTTTCACCTGTTATCCACCTACTGTTTTTCATTCTCCCGTTAACCTCCTGTTGGCAACGGTAGTGAGGCGATATAGTCATTTTATAATGCTGTTTATATATATCATGCTAGTCTGGTGGGGGGCGGGGGATCTAGGTGCCTCTCGGAGTCTTCCTACCAACACAACATTTACGAGTCAACCTGTGGGGCGAGACAGGGTAGGGTAGGACGCTCCATGACCTTGATCTTTTAGTTATGTTCCGAGGTGTAGGGTTTTCTTCCTTAAGCCTATGGCGTCTACCTACATGTTGCTTTGATTGTAGGTAGTTGGGATTGTGGTTTGGTGTGTGGTTGTTATCTATAGTGGTAGTTGTGGTGGTTTGTAGTGATGGTTGTTGTTGGTGGTGGTGGTGGTGGTGGTGGTGGTGGTGATAGTTAGTTATTATGCAGTAAGGTAATGTTAATAGTTGGTGGTAGTCGTTAGTGATGGCACAGGTTGACGGTAATAGTTAGTTATGGTGGGTATGGTGTGATAGTGATGATGGTGGTAGACGGATAGTTATTATCAGTCATGGTAATGGTAGTAACGATGATTTTAAAGGCTTTTGTTACTCTCCCTTTCTCTCCCTTCCTCCATTTCTCTCCCTTCTCCTCCCTTACACCCCCTCCCGTCAACAGTGCCTCTGAGGGTGCCAGCTTGGTGCCACGCTCCTCACATTCCGTGTTTATCGCCAACAGGTCACCTATCAACAACTCTTAATGTGTGTGTGTGTGTGTGTGTGTGTGTGTGGTGTGTGTGTGTTTCTCTCTCCCATTCCCATAGCTACACAAGACAAATAGGACATCTGTGGTTGATTTTATCGTATATGTAAACAAACATTAGCCTTGAGTTGCGTTCGAGTGACGTCATATGAATCCAATAGAGAATCCGGCCAGCAATCCATAAACAAATGATACACGGACGCCGACATCACCTTGAGCCTCGGTATGGTTCGCCTGTTTATCAATTCAAACCATACATGACCACAAAACCATTTATATTTCAGGCTACACGACCCGGCCAAAACCTAACCCAACCTTACCATAATATAATTTATCTTAACCTAACTAAATCTAACCGAATCAAACTAGAACTTAAGTTATCGTAACCTTACCTTACCTATGCTAACGTAACCTAACCAAACCACAACCTATCCTAACCTAACCTAACCCAACTCAACATTCCGACAGTAACAGTAAATAGCGTATGAACTAGCTGTATAACACCTACCAAGTACAAAGTCCAGTTACCAGACTTTGTAAAATAAGTCCTATGATAATTATTAGTCCTCGTGTCAAGTCCAGTGAATCTGTGTGGACATTTTCTTCAAAGTCCGTGTGAGTTTGAAGTCCCGATAGTCCACGGTAAGTCCGAGTTTCAATTAGGTTAGGTTATGGTTAGGATAGGTTAGAGTTTGGTTAGGTTAGGTTTTGGCTGGTTACATGCTGTACAAGTGTTACAGTTTTAGTAACATTGATAAATAGGGTACAGCTGTGTTGCAATTGAGTTATAGAGTGTTACATGTACAAGTGTTACAGCTGAGTAATCTAAGAGTTACAACAGTGTTACAATGGTGGACAACAGTGTTAACATAATAGTACATAGCATTATAGCATTACATGGTGTACAGCAGTGTTACAGTGTTACATAGATAATGGTATACAGCAGTGTTACATGGTATACATAGTGTTACATGGTATACAGCAGTGTTACACAGTGTTACATGGTATACAGCAGTGTTACACAGTGTTACATGGTGGACAACGGTGTTACATAGTGTTACATTGTGTACATAGATGTTACACGGTGGAATATAGTGTTAAAGCTGAGTTACATTGTTACAGGATTATAAATCTCGTTAGTGAGTGTTAATTAACCAGATTGTCTCTATTTACAGGTACGTGAGGGGAGGGAGACAGGAATGAACACCTCAGGTAAGACGATTTCTGACATCATCAAATCTACTATTGTCTTAAGAGGGGTGACGTCGCAATTCAGGTGTCGTCAATGATTGGATATGACGACTGCAGGATTGATGTCATTACCGCAGTGTCGTCACAGATTATGTACCCTTATAATTGTCTGTGATTAGTGTGAATGTCTATTGTTACTTCCGTACAACAAGATGAAGGCGCACTTATTACTTTCGTTCGTTGGTATTTTGTTATTGTTAAGTTTTCTCTTTTTTATATTGTTTTTCTCTTTATTTTGGGTTTTTTCTCGTGATTCTTGCGTTTGATCTATATTCTTACGTTTTTCTCTTTCTTCCTACGTTTTTCTCGATATTCTTAGGTTTTATTTTCGTTATTCTTACGTTATCTCTTTATTCTTATACGTTTTCCTCGTCATTCTTACGTTTGTTTTCGTTATTCTTACGTTTTTCTCTATATTCTTGGGATTTTTTCTTTATTCTTATGTTTTTTCTCGTTATTCTTACGTTTTTATAATTATTTGTGCTTTTTTTTCACTTTATTTCGTCTTTTATTTATTGTTTATCGTTTATCGAGTGTCTGTTGTGGTGTTGAAGTTGTATATCATTAGGGCGAGAGAACACCTGGTGGCAATTAGTTCCATGTCAGCTTGAGGTAAATATCCGTATGTGCATGACTTTGCCCCTCCTCCTGTGATAGATAGATAGATAGATAGATAGATAGATAGATAGTAAGAAAGATAGATAGATATTCTTATTATATATTCTGTCAGTCGCAAACACCGGAAATTACACAAGCACATATACAAGGGATTTCAAAACTAACTTGAAATACGGTAAACAAAATCTAAGTAATGTTTAATATCATCTTGCTCTTTGTTTATGTAAGCTTGCCAATGATTCAGTGTTAATATAAAGAAATATATATGTTATCTTGCGTTTTCTTGATTTGTTAATAATTTGAAAGCATTAAGCAACTGTATTAGATGTTGTGGTTTGTATCGTACGGCTGGCAGTAGAGTTTCAGGCCGCCATGGTGCTGCCGGCAGAACTCTCTCAGGCCTGTTATGTCGTACAGTCAGTCAGTTGCCGCCGAGAAGTGGTATTTGGGGGCGACTGCAAAAGAGAGAGAGAGAGAGAGGAATTTGTCTTCGAGAAATAAAAACCTTTTTTTTTGTATAAAGGCTTTATCTCACTCCATTACCTAATGTAAGAAAATGTATGAATCTGACAAGGCATATCCAGCAGTCTTGGGGGAGGGAGTCATTTTCTCTATCTCTCTCTCACTTTCCCTCCTTTACCAACCCTCTCCTCTACCACTCACCCTCTCTCCTCTATCCCTATTCCTTCCTTCCTTCACCATCTCCCTCTCTCCCTTTCATCCACCATCCGTCTCCCCCCCCCCTCCCTATACGTCTTTCTCACTCCGCTTGGAAGAAAGATTTTTTGTGTGAAAGTTATGAACTGAGATACAAGTCTGCCCCATCCTGAAGACAATTTTACAGACAGGAATTTTTACCCCACAAACATTATTTTACGGGACTGATAAGTGAGTAGGGTGTGTGTGTGTGTGTGAGGAAGAACTACAAAGGTGAGATTGACAGGTAAGTGACGTCTACCATAGTGATCAGTCGCCATAATGTAAACAACAAAACAAAGTGACTCGCCATATTGTAAACAAACAACAAAAACAAAGTGAGTGGACTCGGATATATACAAACAAAACAAACTGGTGCATTAATTTAACACCTTTTGAGTACGATGACTTAACCCTTTGAGTACGATGGCGCAACCCTATTGTACGATGGCGCAACCCTTTGAATACGATGACTTAACTTAACCCTTATGAGTACGATGACGTGTCCTTTGAGTGTGATGACAACCCTTTGAGTACGATGACTTAACTCATTGAATATGATGACCTGTCCCCTTAAGTATGATGATAAACCCTTTGAGTACGATGATAATCCCTAGAGTACAATGATATCCCCTAAAGTATAATAAGTTACCTGCGTTAAGTACATTGTTGTGTAGTGGGGGGGGGTGAATCATACGCCTGGCAGTGCAGCGCCTCGCCTCTCGGTGGTAAAGGAGAACAGAATTAACGAACATCATCGGGAAATCATATAATATCAATAAGTTAGTTGGGAAAGTTAATACAGCTGACTATGTGGTTAATATTATATAAATTAGATAAATAAGACTGATAAATAAAAAAGAGATCAAGTATATAATGTGAATGTAATGGGGTCGTTCCCGCCATCTCTCTCCTCACCCCCGTTGTCTCTCTCACCCTCCCTCCCTCCCTCCCTCCCTCTGCGTATGTTAATGGTCTACATTGATGTTTACGGGGACCCAGATTTATACAACAGGTGAAGTCAAGAACACAATGATAAACAGATACGCAAGAGTCCGGTGGGGTGTGGAGGCCAGCTAGGCAATGACGTCATGATGAACGCGCGGTAAATTTAAAAGAGAGAGAGAGAGACTAAGGGGTGGGTGGGGGGTCGCTATCACCCTGTTGTTGTGTGCTGCTGTGTGAGGGGTTGAAAAACATACTTATTAATTATGTCGTCTATAAATCCATATTCTTTTTTAGCGTTTGAATCGTTTTAATAAGAATTGAAGCTGTTAAAATATTTTGTTTATTTATTTTTTTCATGAGTTGTGTTTTAGTGTAAGTTATAAACATTTGGTGGAGTGTGAGGTTGTGTGGTATGGTGAGGATGGTGGTGTGTGGTATGGTGAGGATGGTGGTGTGTGGTATGGTGAAGGTGGTGTTGTGTGGTATGGTGAAGGTGGTGTTGTGTGGTATGGTGAAGGTGGTGGTGTGTGGTATGGTGAAGGTGGTGGTGTGTGGTATGGTGAGGATGGTGGTGTGTGGTATGGTGAAGGTGGTATTGTGTGGTATGGACTATGGTGAGAGTAGTGTTGTATGATGAGGCTCTTACCGTTATAACTTTCTCCCGTGTGCGTCTTGGGATATTCTGACTGCAACATACTGTCCACCCAACCTCCTTTTAAGACGCCAGGAGGCAACATGGCCGATACTGCACGGGACTACCTTCATCTACCCTCATTATAAAGTTAGGTTTACCAATTCACGAACCAACGTTGACCTTTAGTACATGAGGCGAGTGATGTAGTGAAGTTACGTAGCTACTGTCCCACCGCGCCTCCTCCCTTCAGCTGAACTGATAGATGTAGATGGCAGTGCAAGAACAAATAGTGAAAATAGTAATATATTGACGTTAATGGATGTTTTAACCACTAATAAAATATAATCACCTGAAGATTTACCCCCTCAGCTTATTTTACCTGAAGATTAGACACCCTAACGTTATATTTGGCGGGGTTAGGTTAGGTTAATTTACAGATAATCCCAAGTTCTTTATCTCCATCATAGCCTTTACGTTCCGCCTTTAAGCAACACATATTTATGACAGCGGTTAATGGCGCCCCCAAGTGGCCAGGTTTAGCTTTAAGCTCGTGTAAGCTGGACCCGTCAACAGAGCGGGAGAACTGCTGACTGTAAACAAAGATGACGTCACAGTTGAAGGCCTTTCCTCCCTCTCTTCCTCCTCCTCTTTCCTATCACTAGTATTCTTCTTCTGTTCATCCTTCTCTTCCACGTCTTTGTCTTAGAGGAGGAGGAGGAGGAGGAGGAGGAGGAGGAGGAGGGGAGTTCAGGAGCAATGTCCTCTCTGGGAAGCGACAAAAGACAGTGATTTTAGTTGTATTTCCAAGGGTGTGTGTGTGTGTGTGTGTGTGTGTGTGTGTGTGTGTGTGTGTGTGTGACCTGACCTAGCCAGATTAAATTTTCTCTGGTTAGGTTAGGTTAGGACACACACACACACACTTTTAAAGCATCCATACAAACAAAAACATGCTCATAAACAAACGCCTTACAAACACAAAGAAACACATCCAAACACGCCCTCTGCTTACAAACAAATGCAAACACACCCTACACCTACAAACAAACAAACATGCTCTACAAATACAAACACAAGCAAACAAATTACAACTACAAGCAAGCAGACAAACACAAGGAAACAAACACCAGCAAACAAACACCTACAACCACAATCAAACAAACACAAACAAACAAACATGCTTAACTCCCAATCAGGAACTATTACAAATGAAAGAGTAGAAGCGGAGCTAACGGTAACCTTGATGTGTACGTTGTTGTTTATATTAACCTTGTGTGTGTGTGTGTGTGTGTGTGTGTGTTGGTCTCTCTCTCAGCTAAACCCAGGTCCAGCCATTTCGTCTCCCCATAGGTATGACGTTAGTTAAGCGTTGATATAGTGGGATAAGGTGTTGGTGTGACGTTGGTGTGACGGGGGAGGAGGAGAGGGGGGGGGGTGTGTTGGCCACGTGCTGATAAAATAAATGTATTGTATTTTCATTTCTCACTTGCTTACCCACACACACACACACACGAGGCAGGACAGTGTGGTGAGGTTGTGTGGTGAAAGTGATGGTGAGAGAGGGTTGGTATTAATGGTGGTGAGGGAGGGCTGGTGTTGGTGGTTAAGGGGTGCTGGGTGGTTCAACGACCTACCACTAACTAGCTCTCGGAGTGTGACGTCACGATGATTTTTGCAAATATTGGTTGACAAACTTCATGACCTTCCTCACCTGATGGCGGATTAATTAGGTTAGGTTAGGTTAGGAGTGACGTTATTGGACTTAGGGGGTCAAGACGGCCTGGATGGAGGAAGTGGAGGAGGAAGAAGAAGAGATGGAGGAGGAGGTGGTGGTCTGGGTAGTGGAGGAGGAGATCTGGGTAGTGGTAGAGGTGTAACTGACTGTGTTAAGTTACGTGTTCACCTCACCAGTTGTGTCTCATCTTACGTGTAGCTCCTCACCAGAGTTACTTGAGAGTCCAGGACGATTTGTTTCTTAGGAGGAAATGCGTTTTAAAGTTTTCCCCTCCGATTGTGAGGTGTTTCAGTTTGTTTCAAGGCGTTTCAATATGATTTAGGGTGTTTCAAGACGTTTCAAGGTGTTTCAATATGTTTTAGTGTGTTTCATTATGTTTCGATACGTTTCAGTTTGTTTCGATACGTTTCAAGATATTTTAATATTATCCGTAATACAAAAAATATCCGCCAAAGGACTTGATTTTTTTTACGTGATATAAAATATTCATCAAAGACTTTTTTTTCCGTCGAACAGAAATTAATCAAAGGGGATTTTTATTTTTCGTAATACAAATTAATTATTCAAGGATCTTTTATTTTGTTACATAAGTTATTAATCTAACAAAAGTTTTTTTTTTAATAATAGAATTTATTTATTGGCCTTTGTATATTTTTTATGTATATGTAATGGTGGGTTATTATGGTTGAGTCATGGTGGCGTGTAATGGTAGGTTTTTAGGCTATTATGATAGATTTATGGTAGATTGTTATGGAAGACTCGTGATAGAATGATGGTATTTTATATGGTAGATAGTTAGGGAAGATTCGTGGTAGATATTATGGTAGAATGGTGGTAGATATCGTGGTAGATTGTCAACATAAGTGAGTGACAAGTGGATCCCATAGGCCTAACGACCTCATAGAGACAGAGTGGCCGGTACTGGATTAAGGTGGTCACTGGAGTAAGGTGGTCACTGTAATAAGGTGGTCACTGGAGTAAGGTGGCCACTGGAGTAAGGTGATCACTGGTAGAAGGTGGTCACTGGAGTAAGGTGGCCACTGGAGTAAGGTGATCACTGGTATTAGGTGGTCACTGGAGTAAGGTGGTCACTGGAGTAAGGTAGTTCACATATTTTTTTTTTGTAACCAAAAAAAAACGAAACTCAAATATCAAACATAAAAATCTGCATCTTTATGTTAATTTTTATTCCAAACTGATAAAGAGAAGAGTCGAGTCTCAGTGGAGTTTTGCTGCCCTTTGGAACACAGACATCACGTGTGCTGTAACTCAAGGGGCGCCTTTCCAAATGATACATCGCTATAAACTTCCTCTTCAACTTATGCGGAAAACTTGGGCGTAACGACACTTGAGATGCGTCCGTGCGTATCTTTTCACTCCAGGGGTTGATGTGTGTTATGCTTCTGATAGTATTCGGCTTCATTTTCTTCATCTGACGATCATCACGCACAGGAAGTAGTGAGTCAGGAGGAATATTGTGTTTGTGTAAGTCAGTCAGTCAGTCTCTCATCTGTGTACTGCGCATTAGTGTACAATATTATCGTCCATGGTAATTTTTCTAATACCATCGTAAATGTTAAAAGTTATCACCCGACAGTAACTTATAATGATGATTGTTGTTTGAACCACGTGAAGTTTGCCCCCCCCCCCCCTCCTCATCAGTTTATTTCACCTGCTGATTAAACAAACTAACGCTTAGGTTCGGTTTCGTTCAGTTATGTTAGGTTTGGGAGGTTAATGTTCAGGTGAAATAAGCTGGGGTGTGTAAGCTTCAGGTGGTCCGAAGACGCTTTTAATTTATATAAAGATATAATGGACGGAGGAAAGAGACTAATGTAACGCTTGTTGGTGAAGGACTGTCCCCTGTCTGTCCCGTGTTCACCTCGCGTCCTTGACTGTCACGTGGACGGCATCAGACTGTGTGCACCGTGCTTCCTTGACTGCCACGTGTACGGTTAGTTAGATTACGTATCTAAATACCAAAGGAGAATAAGACGTTTGACAGGCAAGACCTCCGTCCCTCCTAAGACAGTCACACGGATTGTCTCATGTCGCGCCGCTCACGCACGTGTCAGGGTAGCTGACTAGTTTGTTGACAGTCACAACTCTGGCATAAATAATAGATGTGGTTTTTGTTTACGAACCGGCCACGTTGTAGGACGCCATACGCCGAGCAGGTCTACTGTGCGAGATTTTCATGAGACCTGTGTTGTTGTTTTGGGTACCTCTGGCAGTCACGTGAACTATGGTAGAGGGCGGGGTGTGAATCGTACGCCTGGCTGACCTGGCCATGCATTATTCACAAAGTTACTTAGCCTTCTTAGCTTGTATTATTATCATGTGAATAGCAGCTCCCTTTAAACACAATTTTGACGAGAATTTGCATAGTATGAGGTGCACGTTTTCCTCATATTTCTCACACGAGAGGAGTTTTAACGCGGAGTTCTCTTGGACGACGTGAGGAGAAAGCCTCTCGCTCTCTGGGCCATTGTTGACTTCCTCCCGCCTAATAAAACAAAAGTCAACAGAGTCCCCCAAATAAGTTATCGTTTAATATCACCAACATGTTCCTTCTCTCTTCGACACTGAACAGAAGTCACTCCGTAGATGGCCATATGGTGAAGAATACAAACGTAAATATAAAAGTAAATTCAAATTCAAATATTTATCGTCTTAACTTTACCAGACCTTACCCGACAAACCCCAACCTCGATTTAGCAACACGGGCAAGGTTAGGTTAAGTTAAAACAATAAGCCCTTCTCTTAATTTGTGTTACCTTCTTAGTGCTCGCTTTTGGAGGGACTACGGACACATTACTGAAAGACAGATGCCAACAAACATTCTTCTTCACCACACCTACTCAGCCCCCTTCACCACACCTGTTCCTAGCCCCCTTCACCACACCTGTTCCTAGCCCCCTTCACCACACCTGGTCCCCACCGCCCTCATATTTACAGCCTCCCCCAATTTCTATATCCAGGTGAGACAGAGAGCCTGGCTGTTACCTGTCTGTGTTGGAGTATTGGTAAGGGTAGGAGGACCTTGTTGTTCTTTATTATTATTATAATTATTATTATTATTATTATTATTATTATTATTATTATTATTATTATTATTATTATTAGTTGACATTTTCATATCCATATTATTAGAGTATTGTTATTTCTTGGTAACACGTTTTGAAAGACTAATAATCAGTATGGTGATAATTCTTTGTATTTTTATATATTAACATTGATCATAATAATTCGTAGATAATTATTATGAATGTAATATTAGTTTTATTTAATTTGATTTGTTTTCTTGTGTATAAATAAAGGTTGACTACAGCAGTTAGTGAATGTCGAGATATTCGTTTGAAACTTAGACCTGAAGATTAGACACCCTAACGCTACCCGGGGCGTTAGGTTAGGTTTTTCAGAGAGAGCTCACTCATAATGCACAGTTATTTAATTCTCCAATCACTAAGTCTTTTCCAAAACTAAGCCTTTAATCTGTATTATGAGTGGTCAATATTATGGGTGGCATCAGAGCCAACAGGCACTGGACACAGCGGGGTCACTGCCAACAGAGAGGGACGGTTGGCTAGACTAATCGTGTAACAATTATGTTTGACAGGAGTTATAAACACATCACCAAACCTCTCTGCCTGTGTGCGTGGAACGGTTAAACCCTGGTGTGTGGGCGGCCCCTTATGCTACGACCACCACACCTGCGATTACCACCACCATTACCACACCTGCGATTACCACCACCATTACCACACCTGCCAATACCACCACCAGGTCAGGGAGTACGTTTAACCTAAAACGAGCAGGTCTGGTGAGAGAGTACACACACACACACACACACACACACACACGCTCGCTCGTCGCCCCTCCAATTAAAAAATGAGTCAGGAATGTAGGGAGTATTGCCAAAACAGACATGGTGCTATGGATGGGTCTTGTTTTTATTGGGTTAACTCAAACTTTTTACCCACACCACAGTAAACGTCGCATATTTTGGACTGGGTAAATTTGACTCCAGTATCCACAAAAAGTTTTTATTTTTTAGTTTGTTATTATTATTTTTGTGACTGTATTATTATTATTACTGGCGCTATATTTAAACGTTTCGTGAGAGAAAACTTTTAAAAGGGGAAACTTAGATATTTTCTTATTCTATGGTGAGTCGTCGCATATTTTCTAACGATTGAATTTATCTATAATCAGGTTTAAATTAGCGTGTTTGATCATCAGGTGAAATAAGCTGCCCGGGGTGTTTAACCTACTGAATGGAAGAGGTTTATCTTGGCTGAATAAAATCATTTGGTGTAAGTCGGAATAAAATATCAAAGGGTTAGTATTTTCGTGATACCTTATAAATTACTTAAAAAACACATTAATGACTCGGCGAATTGAAGAATGGAGAAGAGACATTGGTTATGTTAGAAGAATATTGTGAGGGAGTGGACCAAGTAAGGAGGGTGTGGGGAGGAATCACTGAGGGGAGGGAGGGTGTGGGGAGGAATCACTGAGGGGAGGGAAGGTGTGGGGAGGAATCACTGAGGAGGGGAGGGTGGGGAGGAATCACTGAGGGAGGGAGGGTGGGGAGGAATCACTGAGGGGAGGGAGGGTGGGGAGGAATCACTGAGAGGAGGGTGTGGGGAGGAATCACTGAGGGGAGGGAGGGTGTGGGGAGGAATCACTGAGGGGAGGGAAGGTGTGGGGAGGAATCACTGAGGGGAGGGAAGGTGTGGGGAGGAGTCACTGAGAGGAGGAAGATGTGGGGAGTTATTAAATGCGTGTAACTATTATCTTTAGTAAGGAAGGAGGGAAGAAGGAGGTTGGGGAGGTGATGGGGAGAAGACATGAGAAGTAGTTAGTAGGTAAATATTATTATGACTGCGTGGTGGAGAGAGAGAGAGGTGTGTGTGTGTGTTGTTGATATATGATTGTACGTTGGTGTAAATTAGGGTGACATGGGAGGGGTAGTCTGACTAAATTTCTATGGGTCGTGTGCCATCGGTCTGTGATGTGTGGGTAAGGTGTGGGCGAACAGTATAGGTGGGACTATCGTGGGCGGCGCCGAGGATAATATGGGCGCGTCAACATGGGTCGCCCACCCACCAGCAGTGAGCACGAGGAAGCAGATAGGCGGAACTAGAGCCTGGTCGACCCACCCGGAAGTGCTGACTCATTCTCTGACCACACCTACCCGACAACACACACCTACCCGACAACACACACCTACCCGACAACACCTCTGGACAGGAGAAAACACCGTACCCATTTAACACACTGTTTACACCGACGGAAGAAACCTGTTTATATTAACCAAAGTCAACACTACCATCGATAGCCTCAGTAATGGCAAATGACAGCTAGGCCCGAGTGAAACCAGCGTCCCGTACAGAGCCCCGTCTAGTGCCCCGTCTAGTGCCCCGTCCAGTGCCCCATCCGACGCACCAGGCCATCAAGTTGCACAAGGGGAGTCTGGCACTATCGGCACCGTCTTCTGGGGCCACAAAACAAACAGATGAGTCTTTTCCTTGACATTATCTCCTCACAGCCACAGACGACATACTGGATCAGTCGTCAGTGGGCGTATTCCGCGTCAGTGACTGGCTCCTGGGGCGGGCTGTAAACGGCGGTGTGGTGCAGGAGACGGGGGTTGACACCTTGTTGACACCTGCAGGTCCTAAGACAGATTTTCTCACCTCTGTAACTTACCTGTTGTTGACGCTGTTGAGACATTGTTAACACTGTTGGGGTACTGTTAACATTGTTGGGGTACTGTTAGCACTGTTGGGGCACTGTTAACACTGTTGGGGTACTATTAACACTGTTGGGGTACTGTTAACACTGTTGGGGCACTGTTAACACTGTTGGGGTACTGTTAACACTGTTGGGGTGCTGTTAACACTGTTGGGGTGCTGTTGGGGTACTGTTAACACTGTTGGGGTGCTGTTAACACTCATTAGTGATGTTAACATTGTTAGTAATTGTTAATTGCTAGTGCTGTTAAGATTGCTAGCACCGTTAACACTAAGTTAAAGTGGGGATGTTAAGACTGCTGTGTACTTGTTAATACTTGTTAGCAATTGTTAACACTGTTAGTACTGTTAACACTGTTGGGGCAATTGCTAACATTGCCAGTACTGTTAATCAATTGCTAGCACTGTTAACACTGCTAAGTACTGTTAACACTGGGTTGTGGGGTGATGTTAACACTGTTGGGGTACTGTTAACACTGTTGGGGCACTGTTAACACTGTTGGGTCATTGTTAGTACTGTTAACACTGCTTGGAACACTGTTAACACTGTTGGGTCACTTCAGCTAGTACTGTTAATACCTGCCAGTACTCTGCTAACACTGTTGGGTTACTGTTAACACTGTTGGGTCACTTCGTTGGGGTAATTAACACTTGCTAGTACTGTTAATTAAGTTAGTACTGTTAACACTGTTGTGCTGCTAACACTGTTGTGGGCACTGTTAACACTGTTAGTACTGTTAATTGCTAGTACTGTTAACACTGTTGGGGCACTGTTAACACTGTTGGGGCACTGTTAACACTGTTGGGTCACTGTTGGGGTACTGTTAACACTGTTGGGGTACTGTTAACACTGTTGGGTCACTGTTGATACGATTCTCCGTGTGCTGTTGGTAGGTCAGCCTAACCAAGGTCCTTGAGCCTAACTCACTCACCCGCCCACTCATCCACTCACCCGCCCACACACCCGCCCACTCATTCGCTCACTCTCTCAATCACCCACTCACGTGCCCATTCATTCTCTCACTCACCTGTCCATTCACTCGCACTACCTCGCCCACTCATTCTTTCACTTACTCACCCAACCACTCGTTCACTCACCCACCCACCCATTCATCCACTAGCTCACTCACTCGTCCCATTCAGCTACCCACTACCCACTGTCCACACTCAGCCACCCACCACCACCTCGTCCCACTCCAGCCACACCCACCACCACCTGTCCACCTCACCCACCCACTCACTCACTCTGTCCCACTCACCCACCCACTCACCACCTCTGTCCCACTCCACCCACCCACTCACTCACTGTCCCACTCAGCCACCCACCACTCACTGTCCCACTCACTCACCCACCCACCACCTGCTTGTCCCACTCACCCACCCATCCACTCACTCGTCCCATTCAGCTACCCACTCACTCACTCGTCCCACTCACTCACCCACTCACTCACTCGTCCCACTCACCCACCCACTCACTCACTAGTCCACTTAATTATTTGATTAACTGAACATTTACAAGATAACTGAAGAGTCGTTTTGACATTTAAGACTCGGTTAACTTTTGTATTTAAAGACAATTAAGTTAGGATAAGTTAGGTTAAGTTCGGTTAGGTTAGGTTAGGTTAGGTTAGGTTAGGTTGGGTTAGGTTAGGTTAGGTTAGGGTAAGTCAGGTTAGGTTAGGTTAGGGTAAGTCAGGTTGGGTTAGGTTAGGTGTTGTCAGGCTAAGAAGAAGTTGTGCTAGGTTAGGCCAGGCTAGGCCAGGTTGCTAGGGTTAGAAGTAGTAAGTCAGTTAGGTTAGGGTAAGTCAGGTTGGGTTAGGTTAGGTTAGGTTAGGTTAAGTCAGGTTGGGTTAGGTTAGGTTAAGTCAGGTTGGGTTAAGTTAAGTTAGGTTAATTAACAAACTTAATCTAACCTAATCCCCGCAGGTAGCCTCAAGGTTGTTAAATCATGAGGTGAAATAATCTAGGAGGGTAAACTTATATAAAAGAAAATTACAAATATAATTTCCAAGGAATTTTCACTCTATACCAGAATATAATTGAGAATAAACTTGGTGTTAGAGTATAATGTTTTCTTTATTTATTTACTGATTCATTGTTGAGAAATAATTCGTTTGTAAGGGAATATAATATTTAATGTGTGTTTAAATACCCGAGTCAGATTGAAGAGCTTTGAACGGTATCGGATAACATGATGATTTGGCAGGCTAGTTTATTTTATCTGATGGTTAGACACCCTAACCTAACCTATCCTATCCTAACCTATCCTATCTTATCCTAACCTATCCTATCCTAACCTATCCTATCCTAACCTATCCTATCTTATCCTAACCTATCCTATCCTATCCTATCCTAACCTAAGCTAACCTAACCTAACCTAACCTAAACCGTGAAGTAGTCTCTGGGTATTTAATTCCACACTCTATACCGAATTGACCACCATTAGTAGGTTCTCAAGCAGTTTTCTCTTAATAGCCATTAAATCCGACTTTAATGTGAGGTATAACTTTGTAATCTTAAGTTATATGTGGATTTTTTGCGATATATCAATATTAATCGAACATTCGTATGAGCCAATGAGCTGCAAGGGGGGCGGGGCTTCAGAGTCTATCGCTGTCAGGCAAAAAAAAAAAAAGTCTGGAGTTTATATTTCTTCAACAGATGAATCACTTAATAACCTAACCTAACCTAACCTAACCTAACCTAACCTAACCTAAATTGGGACATTGGCATCGATAATTTGACCAGGCCGAGAATGATGGTGGAGGCGGCAACTTTTCCTCACTACAGACAACAGCAACACAAGTACATTGACTGTAACTCTGGTAAACTGTTCACTGTCCTTCAAACTTTATCAAGAGATTGTAACTGAAGCCCGGGAGCCTACAATACCTACACCTGACCTAGCCCGGGAGCCTACAATACCTACACCTGACCTAGCCCGGGAGCCTACAATACCCACACCTGGCCGGTACCCACTTTTCGATTGCGGCATAGAATCAGTCCCTCGTGAACGGTAGGTCAGAGGAATGCGGAAGGAAGAGTAGGAGGAGGAGGAGGAGGTCGATGCTTATATGTCCACCATCTCATAATGCATACTCCAATCTTGCCTCATTTGTACCGTACGAGGAAGTGGCGGCGTGTAAGACCTACCAACTGGTGTCTCCATTAGGTGTGTTATGACTCCTAACCAAAACACACTATTGAGATCATCTGAAGATTGGACCCCAGCTTATTTCACCTTACGATTACCCATCCTGACGGTAACCTAACCTAACCCAACGACCAGACCAGGGTCCACAATCGTCATAATTGCGGCCGGCTGTTGTTAATAAAGTTAAGATAAGGCTGCTTAACACTTGACCCAGCAAACATTTGATGTATCTCTTTGTAATACTGGGAAACATTATACCTGGCAGCTGACAATACATACAAGTACATAAAATAATTGTAACGAGGCATTTAAACCCATCCACGCCGGTCAACGCCTCTCACGACCACATAACGTAAGGTTGAGTTAATGAAGGAACATATTGTGGGGAATGTTGTGGTAGGGAGGGGTGGAAAGGAGGGACAGGTGATAGCGAGGGAAGAACGGAGAGGTGGGAGGAAGAAGAATGGTACAGGGGAGGGGGGGTAGAAAGACAAAGAGGAAGAGATAAAAGGGAAGGGAGGAAGAGCTGAAGGGAAGACAGAAAGAGAAGAAGGGAGTGACGGAAGGGTGAGAAGAAAGGAAAGGAGGAAAGGATTGATGGATCAAGAGCTACCACCTTACCACTACCCTACCACCACCCAACTACCACCCAACCACCACCCTACCACCACCCTACCACTACCCTACCACCACCCTACCACCACCCAACTACCACCCAACCACCACCGTACCACCACCCCACTACCACCTATCCACCACCCAACCACCACCCAACCACACTCCTACCACCACCCTACTACACCCAACCACTCAATTCCCACCACCAATCTCTACCACCACCCCAATACTACCACCCAACCACTACCCCACCACCACCCTACCACTACCAATCTCTACCACCACCCTACCACACCCCATCATCAATTCACATCATCTAACCACCCACCCAACCACTATCTCTACCACCACCCCTACTATTCACCCCTACCACCTCATCACCAGCATCAAAATAAAAATAAAGTAAAAATCGTGAGAACCTAACCTAACCCAATGTGTGTGTGTGGGGAGGGGTTAACTATATATACATCGTGTCTAATCTATCTATGTCATCTGTCTAATTTATTCATATGTATATCCATGTATCAGTGTCCAAAATAACCGTCATCTGAAAGAAAAGGACAAAAAAATAGTAAATAGTAAATAAAAAATGATAGAGATAATTAAATAAATGAACAATAGCTAAATAATAAACTAAATAGATGTTAAGAATTTATTAAATCAACAGACCTTCACGTGAGCTTGGAGTAGTTAGTGACGAACACGTAACTTTTAATGAGTTGGTCCGTTTGGTGAGTGACGAGGTGGTGAGTGACGAGGTGTGGTGAGTGACGTGGTGTGGTGAGTGAGGAGGTGTGGTGAATGACGAGGAGGTGTGGTGAGTGACGTGGTGAGTGAGGAGGTGTGGTGAGTGATGAGGTGTGGTGAGTGACGAGAAGATGTGTTGAGAGTGACGAGTTAAAGAGACCAAAAAAATTAAAAGAAGAACTTCACAAGAACAAGTTCACCTAAATGCTGTGGCCATCTTCACACACACACACACACACACACACACACACACACACACACACACACACACACGTCTTACAGATTCTCATAATATTTTGGAGGGAAACTTTTTGTTTTCTTTAGGGAGGAAGAGACTACAATTTCTCTTCTTCCTCCTCTTGAACGATAATCCCTAAGAAGAGGAAAAAAAAAAGAGTTCTTAAATTTTAATGTTGTTGTGAATGCATAGTTAGTTGGTTAACGAATGCGATGTTGTTTTGTTTACACACATAGATCAATCATTCCCCTTATCATCATAATATGGGATGTCATATGGAGAAAAAAATAAAATCTTAATGGTATTTTTTTGTTTAGTTATGAATGCTTATTTCATCTGTTTGTGAATGTTTGTTTTTGTTGTTACTGTATATTTGTCAATGAAGTCTTATTATTGTTGTTTGTGAATGTAATTTTTTGTTTATATTTAGAGATACCTCCTCCCCCTACCCTCTTCCTCCTCACCCCCCTAGCACCCCCATGAGAACTGGAATGAAATCTCACCCTCCACCCAGCTTCCTTCCTTCCTTCCTTTCCTTTCCTTTCCTTTCCTTTCTTTCCTTTCCTTTCCTTTCCTTCCTTTTCCTTCCTTCCTTCCTTCCTTCCTTCCTTCCTTCCTTCCTTCCTTCCTTCCTTCCTTCCTTCCTTTCATCGCACCCTCTCCACTTCCATATCTCCGTTCTTCTCTATCTTTCGTCCCTTCACCTCTCCTTCCCTTCTTCACCTCTCTCTTTCTTCCCTTCTATCTTTTTCTTTCTATCTCTCTCCAGTCACTACTTTCTGGGTCTGTTTCTTCCAGGACCCCCTAAGCCAGGTGGTCCCTCGTGGTCTTTATATTTTCCCCGCCATAAAGACCCCATTTAAGGACCCTCTATTGGTACATACATCCAAGACCCCTTTTTGCGTTGGGGAGGAGCTCTCTAGGACCCGTCAAGTCCTTTTAGGTTCTAGGCTCCTTAAGGAAATCTCTGAGGACTATTACGTCAGCCACATAAGAACTATTGGGGTGGTCCTATTTCCCCCCTGAGAACCTGCATAGGATCCTATAGGACCCCCCCAAGAAATCCTGTAGGACCCTCTGTGACCTTGAAATCTTATAGTACCCTCCTGTGTCTCTGTAAAAATCCTGTAGGACTTTCTCTGACGCTTCAAATATCCTGCAGGACCTATAAAAAACAGAACCTATAAAAAACAGAACCGGGACTTCCCAATCCTTGAGGAGGTCTGGGAAAGGTGACCATATTGGGTTTGATTACAGGTGTGTACGGGGGCTGTCAGGTGAGGGGGAGGTGACAGGTGTACACGGTGACTGTCAGGTGAGGGGGGGGGGATGAGAGGTATACACGGTGACTGTAAGGTGAGGGGGAGATGAGAGGTGTACACGGTGGCTGTAAGGTGAGGGGGAGATGAGAGGTGTACACGGTGGCTGTAAGGTGAGTGGGGGATGACAGCTGTGCACGGGACTGCCTCATTTGCGCTTTGGAATCTCAGGTGTGCCCGGAGCTCTCTCAGGTGTGCACGAAGCAGGTAAGTGAGGTTGTGAACACCTAGAAGCCAGTAATGATCTTGTTGACCATGGCTTTTTGACGCTGACCAGTCCTGTTACCGTTGTTGCTTTGTGGAGTTACTGTTGTTTCTGTTGTGTTGTTCTGTTGGCGTTACTGTTGTTTATGTTGGCGTTACCGGTACTTCCGTTGTTGGTGTGCTGGTGTTACTGTTGCTTTGACATTATTTTGACTAACGGTACTGTTGTTACGTTAATGTTTATGGTTGTGTTACGTGTTCGTCGTCACATATCAAGGTGTTTGTTTGTTTATCTTCCGGTGCTCTGACGTAACTACCGACACCACCACGTTAGGTTAGGTTAGGTTGGATGTTCTGGTCCTGTTCAAGAGAGAACTGGATAAAAATCTTCAGCATTGCTCTGAGAAGTGCATTCCCCTCTTAGATATCCAGTTTACACCAGGTAGATGTCAGGAGGAGTTCAGGAAGATTTCAGGTAGTGTATGTTGTAGGGAGGGAAGGGGAGAGGGAGGGAGGGAGGGAGATGGAAGAGGGGGTTGGGAAGAGAGATGAACGGAGGGAACCGATTGTCTTGATTGTGAGTCATTGTGTGAGGGGGGGGGGGTGGTAGAGAAGGAGCAAGAGGATTTGGCAGGGAAGGAAGAAGGTGTGGCAGGGAGGAAGGAGGAGGTGGGCAAGGAGACGGGTCTGGCAGAGATAGAGGAGGAGGAAGATCTGACAGGGAGTGAGGACGAGGGTCTGACAAGGAGGGAGGAAAAGGGTCTGGCATGGAGGGGGGGAGGAGGTGTGGCAGTGAGGAAGCAGGAGGGTGGAATAGGCAGGCAGGTAGGGAGGAAGATGATGTGGCAGGGAGTATATGTCTTCTAGGGAGTGTTTCTAATTTAGTTATTATTGAAGGGAAGATCAGTGATAAGAGTTAGGAAGAGGTGCTGTTATGATCGCCTGAACCAGCACCCGATCAAGCGACAGACGACACAAATTGACCCCAAAATGTGTAGGGACTCGTACGTAAACTTGGTGCGTAAGACAAAGGAAGTTCTAAGTATTTACAGTTTATTATCGTAATAATATAATAGACGGTGATGCCTCCCTCGTCTATCACAAAAAAAAATTGATTTATCTTTCGTAAAGTCAGACAAACATGGCGATATATATAAATTGGGCGACTCCCGTGTTGAGCGTCTCGCGTGGGTTTGTTTATGTTGACATCACAGTTTGGGGACTTTGACGCACTTATGCAGACTCTTACATCCTCGCTTTTAAATATTTACTTTTCCTTATTTTTTTATATATAATATTTACTTTATGCGTAGCTGTATATTATATTTACCTTTATGTGTCTGTAATATTTCATAATAACGAGAATTTTGTTATTATGTTAGTCGTTTTGACATCTGGTGAGAAAAAATAATTCACATTGTTACAACTTTTGCATATCATGGAAATATATCTCTTTTTTTTTCAAGTTCAATTAATGACGCAGATGTTGATTTATTATAATATTTGAATATTTAACATAATAAACAGAGGAAGCTTCAAGAATTCAAATATTTTATCATTGTGTGTACAGTATATTGAGCAGAACAATGGTGAGTGGGGGGTGAGAAGGGTGAGTGGGGGGTGAGGAAGGTGAGTGGGGGTGAGTGGGGGTGAGGAGGTGAGGGGATGAGGAGGGTGAGTGGGGTGTGAGGGGTGGGGTGAGGGTGAGTGGGGATGAGGAAGGGTGAGTGGGGGGGTGAGGAGGGTGAGTGGGGGTGAGGAGGTGGGGTGAGGAAGGGTGAGTGGGGGTGGGAGGTGAGGGGGGGTGAGGAAGGTGGAGTGGGGGGTGAGAAGGGTGAGTGGGGGGTGAGGAGGGTGAGGGGGTGAGGAAGGGGTGAGTGGGGGTGGGGAGGGTGAGTGGGGGTGGAGGAGGGTGAGTGGGGTGAGGAAGGGAGAAGGTGAGTGGGGATGAGGAGGTGAGTGGGATGAGGAAGGTGAGTGGGGGGGTGAGGAGGGTGAGTGGGGGTGAGGGGGTGAGAGGGTGAGTGGGGGGTGAGGAGGGTGGAGGGGGGGGAGGAAGGGTGAGGGGGGAGGAGGGGAGTGGGGGGGGAGGGGGTGAGGGGGATGAGGAAGGGTGAGGGGGGGTGAGGGAGGGTGAGTGGGGGTGAGGGGTGAGGGTGAGAAGGGTGAGGGGTGAGGAGGGGAGGGGGTGAGGAGGGGTGGTGGGGGGGAGGAGGGGGGTGAGAAGGGGTGGTGGGGGTGAGGAAGGTGGTGGGGGGTGAGGAGGTGGTGGTGGGTGAGGGGGGTGAGAAGGTGAGTGGGGGGTGAGGGAAGGGTGAGTGGGGGGTGAGGAAGGGTGAGGGGTGGGGAAGGGTGAGTGGGGGGTGGAGGGTGGAGTGAAGTGAAGGAAGGTGAGGGGGGTGAGGGAAGGTGAGTGGGGGTGAGGAAGAGGGTGTGTGAGGGGGGGTGGGGAGGGGGGTGAGTGGGGTGAGGAGGGTGAGTGGGGTGAGGAAGGAGTGGGGGTGGGGTGAGAGGAGGGTGAGGGGGTGGAAGAGGGGGTGAGGGGTGAGTGGGAGGTGAGAAGGGTAAGGGAGGGGGGAGATTTCAAGGTTTCATGACGAGTCCAGGTGAACAAGGCTTTAAATAAGAACATAAGAATGGAGGAAACTGCAGCGGGCCTATTGGCCCATACTGGGCAGTCCCGTTTACACCCAACCCCTGTTGCTCATATAAGCGTCCAACCTATGTTTGAAGCTATTCAGCGTATTCGAGTTAATGATGATATTTGGTAACTTGTTCCATTCATCCACTACTCTGTTACCAAACCAGTGTTTACCTATTGACCTGTACAACACCAGTAACACACACACACTTACACTTACACATACACCACGTGATGCCCCTCATAACACCATCTGTGAGGGAATTCCTACATCATCAGGCCCCTCATAACACCATCTATGAGGGAATTCCTACATCATCAGGCCCCTCATAACACCATCTGTGAGGGAATTCCTACATCATCAGGCCCCTCATAACACCATCTATGAGGGAATTCCTACATCATCAGGCCCCTCATAACACCATCTATGAGGGAATTCCTACATCATCAGGCCCCTCATAACACCATCTGGGAGGGAGTTCCTACACTACGTGGCTGCTGTTCAACACCTACATTAATCTGTATGTTCCTTTACCTTTCTCTAATGAAGGCTTTTGTTAAACCACCAATGTATGTAATAATTCATTTATGTCCAATGTATATTTTCAGTCCTCGGGCTGCAGAACTTTTTCAATAAACCGTTAATTATTATTATTATTTATTATTTATACACCGTGAGTCTTCGTAAACAAACCTTCACAGTGAGGGAGTGTGACCACCCAACACGGCACTCGGTTACTCCCTGCGGTGTGTTGATGATGAGTGACGGGTGTTTATCTATCTATCTATCTATCTATCTCTCTCTCTCTCTCTCTCTCTCTCTCTCTCTCTCTCTCTCTCTCTCTCTCTCTCTCTCTCTCTCTCTCTCTCTCTCTCTCTCACACGCTCAATAATTATGATTTTTCCCAACAGGTCCAGCCTAAACATAGATGGTAGGCGGTGTGAGCATATTTATCGTGAGGCTGACCATGTTTAGAAGGTCGTGGGGGAGTGTGTACAGAACTGGGTGAACAGACAAGAGTTGCATCACACTGGCTGGGCTGGCTGGGTTGGGTTGGCTGGGTTGGGTGGCTGGGCTGGGAGGCAGAAACGACGAATAGGAGGTGAAGGAAAGATTCAGTGGTGATAACAAATGAGGGAAGAGGTGGAAACAATGAATAGTAGACAGAGAGAAGAGACAAAGGGGGTGGGGGGAGAGAGACCGTGTTATTGTGTTGTAAACGACCAGAAGATTGATGTTTGTGTGAACAGAATTGCTTTTTCACGTACCATTTATTTATTACACGGAGCAGGAGAAGGAAGAGGAGGAGGAGAAAAAGAGGAGGAGGAGGAGGAGAAGAAAGAGGAGGAGAAGGAGGAGTAAGAAAAGAAGAAAGAGGAGGAGGAGAAGAAGAAAGAAAGAGTAGGAGGAGGAGGAGAAGAGAATGTTGTTGATAACTGTTTTGTGGACGGGGAAAAAAAGCAGGATATTAGAGTTAGTTAAGCGGAGGACGGACTGAACTCTGAGGTCAACTGACACGGGGAGAAGGGGGGTAGGGGGTAGGTCAGCTAACACGGGGTAGGTGTAGCTCAGCTGACACAGGATGTATGGGGTAGGTCAGCTGACACAGGGTAAGGCAGAACACTTTACCAACAAGGCAGGTTGGGCTTTAAGCGGCTCGACTTACGTTTATCACTCTTCGTTGATTTATTACTGAAGTGTTCTGCTCTCTGAAGCCCGTTGGACGAAAACAGCTTCATACATGACGCGTACAGTGATGTCCCCTAAGCGATGATCACCACTGTCAACATCTAATTCAACCGGCAGATTATCCAACTGCCTCAATCTCCGACCCCCACAACAAAAAATTCTTCGTATGCAGATCCTTGGTCAGAATGTCTACTGGATAGGGGACAGTTCCACTTCTCTCCAGTGTTCCTCTGGCAGGTGACGCACAGTTTCCAGTCCATAATCTGGAAATAAAGAGAAACATTATTAGCCACTTTGTTGATTGTCATGTTACTGTGCGTAGGACGACATGTTATCTGCAAATAAGAGAGGCATCAGACAACTCTAGGGTTGTGCACCATCGCCTTGATCATCAGAATAAATATATGTAAATTGAAGTTATTATTCGAAGCCGTTTATGGGTGATGTAACAGTCTGCAAGAGAAAATGACTTGTAGACGAGACAATACCTTAGGGTAAAATTAAAACTTCAATAACAGACCAGAGGATATAATACGTAATTCCATATATTACCTTTTAAACCTTGGTTGACATGAAATGATCTCTGGGGGTCATATGGTTGACCCCACCACTCTATACCTCGAAATAGAAAAGTTTTGTCTTTGAAAGAATTTTCATTTAACACCACCACGGCCCCGTTGTGGGTCGGTGACCTGTGCCTGGGTGGGCTGTTCCCCGTAAAAAAAAATCTTTGTGTCAGTTTATGTCATAGTATGACCCTGAATGACCTCTAAAGGTCAATTTAGTGACAATTTGGAGTTAGGTTATTGGAGCACCTTCGGATTCGTGTTCCTTTGGTCAAAATATATAGGATCACGTCGAAAAACTGCGTTTCACAAGTAATAAAACAAACGATGGCGCCGCCGACCCTATTAGGTTAGATGAGGTCGCTAGGTTAGTGTTTAATGAAACCTGTTCTTTTATCGGTTATATGTGCAGTAATCGTCCAAACTGTTTCAATATCAATATAGACGAGTAAAGAAAGACGAGGCAACCCTCTAATGCTCCCTCCCCGTGAGAACCTGTCTAGTCTACCGGACTGTACAGTTTAGTTTTGTCCCCATTTGTAGTGGAGTTCACAGGGTTTTTCTCAACATATCTTGATAGAGTCAGATAAGTGATCACTTTAAGATTGTCTCCTCAACCGGCTTATTTCACCTTAACATTAACCTAGCCTAGCCTAACCAAACCAAACCTATCCTAACCTAACCTAACCAAACTTAACGGTAGAGTGGATACAGAGCTCGCTTCCTGTTTTAGGGGTCGGTGGTTCTATTCCCAGGCGCTCCCAGTTCACCCAGCTGTAAATGGGTACATGAGTTTACAGTTTGGGGAAGTGAAGGTAGCTGAGTGTAATACCGGCCGTGCTGCCTCCTTGTGTACCGAAGGCTTAGTGTACAGTGTGCTGCATCCACACCTAACGACCAGACATGCCTTTGGAACCCACTTTCACTTCCACCACCACCACCTCCTCCACCACCCACCTCCTCCTCCACCACCCAACTCCTCCTCCTCCACCACCCACCTCCTCCTCCTCCACCACCCACCTCCTCCTCCACCTCCACCTCCACCACCACCAACCTAATTACTCCTCCTCTCCCACACACCAGCCTTGAATGCCTGTATCGATCCAGCCTCGAGGGTTAGCTTGCAATTAATGGCAATCCTGCAATAATTTTGTTGTTGTGAATATTCGTATTTTTTCTGTACATGAGAAACATCTCTCTCTCTCTCTCTCTCTCTCTCTCTCTCTCTCTCTCTCTTCTCTCTCACCATTCACCAAGGGATTACGGTCATGTGGGCGGATAAACACCTTCGCCATACACGTCCACCCCTGTGTGTGTGTGTGTGTGTGTACACTCTTCATTCCTCTTGTCCTCAGGTTAATAAACTCTTGATGCGACTGTCGGAATGTTGAGCTGTGTAAGGTCAAAGGGAGGGCGTTCCAGGGGGTCCCTGACCTTTTGTGACCTCTAGAGTACCAGTGACCTCGAGTTAGTTCTAGAGTACCAGTGACCTCGAGTGACTTCTAGAGTACCAGTGACCTCGTGTGACTTCTAGAGTACCAGTGACCTCGAGTTAGTTCTAGAGTACCAGTGACCTCGTGTGACTTCTAGAGTACCAGTGACCTCGAGTGACTTCTAGAGTACCAGTGACCTCGAGTGACTTCTAGAGTACCAGTGACCTCGAGTTAGTTCTAGAGTACCAGTGACCTCGAGTGACTTCTAGAGTACCAGTGACCTCGTGTGAGTTCTAGAGTACCAGTGACCTCGAGTTAGTTCTAGAGTACCAGTGACCTCGAGTGACTTCTAGAGTACCAGTGACCTCGTGTGAGTTCTAGAGTACCAGTGACCTCGTTTGCCCATTCTAAAGCGTTAGTGAACCTTGCTTTACCCTTATTGATTGACGAAAGTTTTAAAATGTCGGCCATGTTGAGTAACTAAGGCAAAGGTTTTTCGTGACTTAATTCACATTTCTCAGTTTGAATTGTTTTTTCAAGCTTAAACCCATGACGCTTTAGCATTTTTCAGCTTAGTCATGATGTTTCAGCTGTTCTCAGCATAATATCAAGATGTTTAAACGTATCTCAGCTTAATGGCTATGGTCTTAAAGTTTATCAGTGGAAATTGATCGCTTCAACAATTCTCAGCTTAATGTCGTTTTAATATTTGTCATCGTAAATTCATACAGTTTAAAATGTTCTCATCTTAGACTAATATACTATAGTTTCAACTCTTCTATTCTTAAAATGATGTAGTTTTAAGTCTCCTCAGCAGAAAGTATTGACGTTACAAAATTTCTCATCGTTAATTGATGTAGTTTCATCCTTTCTCAACTGAATATCATAACGTTTCAACATTTCTCAACGTAAAGTAAGGTAGTTTTAGTATCTCTCAGCACTAATGTGGCATACCTGCCTGGTGACACTCACTCCATCTGTTATCAGTCTATAATATCTCACAGCAGCCGATTGTGGAGCAGCAAGAATCTTTGTTTACATGTGGCTTTTGTGACCTTGACAGAACAACAAAGGTATCCTGTGACCTCGATATAACAACCAGATTTTCCCGTGACCTCGATAAAACAACCAGATTATCCCGTGATCTTGTGATGAAATGACGGGAGAATGGGAAGGAGAGATGGAAGGGAAGAAAGAAGAGGGGGAGGAAGAATGAAGACGAGGAAAAGAGGATGATGATGGAGAAGGAGAAACAGAAAGAGGAGAAACAGAAAGAGGAGAAACAGAAAGAGGAGAAACAAAAAGAGGAGGAAGAATAGAAGAAGGTGGAGGAAGAGGGAAATGTGGAAGAGACTGAGGAATAGGAAATGGTGGAGGAAGATTAAGTGGAACAAATGGAAGAATAGAAGAGGAGGAGTGGGACCAGAAAGAAGATGGATAGAGAGAGGGATGGTGAGTGGTCCAGTGGAGGAGGGACTCAGTGAAGCTCACCTATGCCTCCCCCAGGATGTAAACACCTAGAAAAAGTGCAAAAGAGGGCATGCAAGATTATTCTCTCCCCTTCCTACTCCACATATCAAGAAGCGCTCAACACACTGACCCTTTCGACTCTCACTGACCATCACACGGCCTCATCTGCAAATTTGGTAAGAAGCTTCTACACCATCCCCGACACCGGCCCCTACTACCACCTGAGATCCCCTGTCCGAGAATTGCTGTTCGACACCACAACCGCATCCAGCCCATACGTGCAGATCGAGAACAGCCCAGTCCCAACCAGATGTAATAAATCAGGGACACACACACACACACACACACACACACACACACACACACACAGAGCGAGTCTACCCAGCTGCGAGGTTGTTTTTGCGGGGCGCTGTAGACCCCAGAATTATTATTTTTTTAACCTGACCAAAATCATGGGCATTTTAAGGCCATTTTAAAGCCATGTGCACTTGATATTAAGAGATATTCTGAAGTTAATAGTAAATGCTTTTTACTATACAAAAATGCTTGAGTACAATACTGCATTAAAGAAAAGGTATTGAAATTTTTTGTTAAAGAGGGGCGGTCCGGATCCCCAGCACCCTCTTGGATCCGCCCCTGGATACATACATACATACATACATACATATTTTGATAGATTGATAGATAGAGTGAACTATGACCTTAGTGTAGCAACAAGGGTGTCGACAAGCTGTTGTTGTTTATGTGACAGGCCGGGGGTGGCCAGAGTGTCAAATATAACATTACCATTATCGTGTGTGTGTGTGTGTGTGTGTGTGTGTGTCTGTCTGTCTGTCTGTCTGTCTGTCTGTGTGTGTGTGATGTGAATGTCAGGTGAATCTGTGTGTCTGTCTGTCTGTCTGTCTGTCGTGAGTCAATGCAAAATAATAGAAATCACGAAAGAGAAGAAGAACGCAGTCAGATGCCAATGAAGAACGGAACAAGAATGTCAAGGGTTAGGTGAGGGGAAGGGGAGTTTAGGGAGGGGAATGGAAGGGTACCCAAGGGGAAGGGGAGGTTAGGTGAGGGGAATGGAAGGCTAGGTGAGGGGAAGGAGAGGGTAAGTTAGGGGAATGATGATGCTGAGACCCCATTAAGTCCCTCCCCCCACCAAAAAAGTCTTATAGGAGAGGCTTAAGACTGTTCAGGTTATAATCGGACTCAAGTATAATAACCTCGAGATATTAAGAACTTTCTGAGTCAGTTATACAAAGTTATACAGAGTAATACAAAGTGACACACACACACACACACACACACACACACAGAGCGTTATAAGAAACCAAACAGGATTATACAACGCCATTCAACATACACAATACAAGATCCAGTATTATACAGGATCCCATACAATAGTCCCCATTGTATAAACTACTCAAGGGTATCGAATGAATAAGTGAATTAGTATTGACACTTTGGGTAATTTATCCTCCCATGCCACTTATGGTGCGGGGGAAGAGGGGGACGGGTGTTACAGCATCCGGGGGTAGTGGGGGGGGGAAGGTTTAAAGCACATTTCTCGGACGGGAGGAGACAGGCACCCGTCTTAATGTGTCTGTCTTGTTGTTGTTGAAGTAGGAAGGAAAGAAAGACGGAAGAGAAGGAGGAAGGGGGGGGGTGGTATTTTGCTTACTTTGGGAGAGGACAGGGAGGGAGGAGGAATGTCTTAGGGGGGAAGGATGAAGGCAGGGGTTCAATGGAGAGAGAGAGGCGTGGGGTTGGTCGGAAGTTCTATAAGTGTTTGTTGATGTTGGTTGCCTTAGTCTAGTTCACGCCTTATCTTCCTTATCACTACCAGCTCTTCTTCCTTCGCTCTCTTATTACCAAATCCATCTTTAACCTCCTTGTACTGCTGTCTCTCTTCTCTCTCTCTCTCTCTCTTCTTATTCTTCTTTGTTCCCATCCCTTCCTCACTGTCTCTCTCTGTCTCTTACGTTTCCTCTTTCTTTTGGTTGTGTCTGAAGGAGAAGTAGTGGTGGTGGTGGTGGTGGTTGTTGTTTTGCTGCCCTGCCAGACGTACGGTAGCATTTGTTTATGTTTGGATTTTGATATTGTTATTGATTCGTGGTGGTGTTGTTATTGATGTTGTTGTTCTGTTATTTTTTTGCGCTGGGTGTGGGTGTGTGGGGGGGGTGGAGGGTGTTGCTGTTTATGTTGGAGGTATAGTGGTGGTAATGATGCTGTGTTATTTTTTGCTGCTACTCATTGCTGTTAATGCTGTTGTTGGCTCTTGCTGTTTTTATCATCGTCTCCCATCAACTCTGACCTTTTCGGGACAGTCGTGATTGATGTATGCTTCCTTCTCCTTCTTCTTCGTTACTTCCCTAAACTAAATTCCCTTCTCTTTCTTCCATCTCTCCTCTTCCCCATTTCCTTTGCCCCCTCCACTTCCTTCTTTCCCCCCTTTCTCCTCCGCCTTGTCGTCTTCCATCTTCTTCCTAGGACATGGGGGGCGGGGGACTGACAGTTGTGTTGGATGGAATGAATGAGTAAAGGATCATGTTGGATGGAGGAAGGAAGGAAGGAAGGGAGGGAAGGAGGGAATGTGTCGTTTGAGGGAAGGAGGGTGGAATCGTGTGGAAGGAAGCAGATTCACGTGGATGGAGGGAGAAGGGAGGGAAGGAACAGGAGTTGAAGCAAGTAGACAAGTGCAAACAAGACTGGTGGAGGTGAAGGGATATGTGGCAGAGGAGGAGAACATTTTGACGTCTCCCACGAGTAGCTTATCCTTAATGAACTCTTGTGCCAGACATACCACACACAGCATTCCCCGTGAGGACAACCCAGTGATCTAAACCAGTCACCTCGGAGGAACTCGATACAGCCGTCTCTAAAACAAAAAACAAAGCTCCTGGCTACACGGGCATCACCAAGAAGGTCCTCAGCCACATAAACAACCCGGCCATGGAGAGACTGAGAACCACAATGAACATCTGCCTGGCGTCGGGATACTTTACAATTCAAAGAGGCCATTATCACCTTAAACACAAAAAACAGGGTGGAAATCATGTTGCACCATTAAATTACAAACGGATCGCCCTCTTCGATGTATCTGGAAACTTTCTGGAAAATCTCATCAATGATCGTCGGAGAACTTAACTAGAAACGACCAAGTGGTAAAGAAGTCTACCACCAACAGCGATAACCCCTGGCATGTGAGAACAGAACCGCAGCGAGTGGTAGCCAATGTAATCCAACTCTCCGTGACGTCGTGAAGGCGGTTGATAAAGTCTGGCATGGCGGTGTAAACTACAAAATCAAACTTCCCTCCAACATCGAAAAACTACTGCACAATTTTCTGGATGGCAGGAATATTAACTAAGAGCGGGACAACACACTCACTAGCGGAGTGTCTGAAGGCAGCATCCTCTCCCCTACGCTATCCATCATCTACACAAATGACATCCCACCTCCTACCAGATTAGGAAACGAGGATGTCATGTATGCAGTTGACTTTACTCAATTAGCAACACAGCGAGGAAAATCACGAGCACTATAGGTCGACAACAAGAAGCGGGATAAAGAGAAGGTGAGAAACTATGAAAACAAAAATGGAAAGACCTAACCTCTTTCTAAACTTCTTCAATTTCCGAACTATTAACACCTTCTGCTTCTGCCCAGTAGTTTAACCTAACACACACCAGTAGTTATAAGATATGGTTTAGTGTCTAGTACCTTGGGTCATATATGCAGTTGAGTGTTTAAGTACTCAGCGACCTCACACACCGGACTGACATTTTCAACTGAAGTGTGTCCGCGAAAATACAGTTGTCAAGTGCTTTGCAATCGATAAACACACCTTCAACCTCAATGTCGAAAGTTGTCTGTGATATTGAAAAATGTGATAACTGCTAAGGAGAATAACTTTCGTATTGTATTTGTGTGGATTCCGTCCCTTGTTGGAATTAGGAATCATGACCGTGCTGATAGACTGGCCACTGAGGCATGTAAGAAAGAAAATGCTGACCGTGACCTTGGCTTGTTCAATGCTGTACAGTACTTAAAAACACACAAGTTAAAATCATGAACTCTGATCTAGAAGAACTGAGAAATGACCAAAGGCAGAACCAGACAGTGTGATGTTGAATTATACTAAGATACTATTGAATGTGACACTAACAAAGACCTTAGGCCACCTGGCTTATTGTATCATGAACTCTGTGATCACTACATTGAATTAGGGGTGCTTGAGGACATTCTGGCAGTCTATCCTAAATTTGCTAGTCCACACTAATTAGTCTTTAAATAGGATATAACACTAATGAATATGACCTATACTATTATCGCCTCTTGTGTATGAACCTCTATCCTGTGTGGCAGTGAACAGTGACAGCATCCTTAATGACAACACCTGCATGTGTGAGCTTCTTAGAAAAGGCAAATTGTACCTCAATCTTACCAATAAAGTTGATAAACTAAAATGAATATGTGAAAGGAAGGCGGGAATAGTCATATGGAGGGATGGATGGAACAGTAGTCATTGGGAGGGAGGGGGGCAGGTAGGAGTCGTGTGGAAGGGAATTTTTAGTTTAACAAATTTATTGACAAAGCTTGGACTACAGTTTGCCTATTCTGAGTAATTCAGTCAGGTCTTGACACTGAGGGTGGTATCAAGAAGAGACGGAGGGAGGAGAGTGTCGAGTTATGTTTAGCCCCGCCACAGTTCCCACGCTGGCCTGGTCCGCCTCACTGCCCGCCTGGTCTGGCAAGGTATCACATGACCTATCTGCTGCTGCCGTGGACGCTGGGTCATGTTGAGACACGCCCATTGGCCACGCCCCCACACTTCTTCTCACACCACCCTCACTTCTGGCCACTCTCCCGTCACCCCTCTCAACACTTCCACACTGCTGGCCACATCCCCATATCAGTGGTTATCATCGTATTTTTCTTGGAGTACTTTGGTGTGTGTGTGTGTGCGTGTGTGTGTGTGTGCGTGCGTGCGTGCGTGCGTGCGTGCGTGCGTGCGTGCGTGCTCCCAGACGACTCGTAATCTTCACGACAACAAGACCGAAGTGTCGCATTTCTGACCCGTCGTCGCCCTCTTTCCATTCCTCCAACACTGTGTCTCTCCACCACTCTCTCCCTTCACCTCTCCGTCTTTCATTCCTCCCCTCCTTCTCTCCCTTTCCCCTCCCTCTCTTCCTCTACTCTCCCCATGATCTAGGTGTTCGAGCTCTGCACCCGTCATCACCCCCCACGACCCTTCCGATCTCATTCAAAGTCCTATCTTTTCCATCCACCTCCACCACGACCCCCCCTTCCTCCCATCTCCCCCTCGACTACCATCTTCCACTCATTCAATCCATCCACTCTCTCAGTCCATGCACTCAATCCATCCACTCACTCAATCTATCCATTCACTCAATCTAGCCACTCACTCAATCCGTCCACGCACTCAATCCATTCACTCACTTAATCCATCCACTCACTCAATCCGTCCACTCATTCAGTCCATCCACTTAGTCCATCCACCCACTCAATCCGTCCACTTAGCGTTATCAGACAGACGCTTAGGTAGCCTCCCTCCACACCTGACACGCGACACCTGCCTCAGTAATGCCTTAGATTATTTAGGTCACGTGAAGATTAGCCCCTACCCAGACCCCCCATAAAAACAAGACCCCCGTTAGCTTATATATATCCTAACCCATCCTAACCCCTCCTAACCCATCCTAACCCATCCTAACCCATCCTAACCCCTTCTAACCCCTTCTAACCCATCCTAACCCATCCTATCCCATCCTAACCCATCCTAACCCACCCTAACCCATCCTAACCCACCCTAACCCATCCTAACCCACCCTAACCCATCCTAACCTTACCAAACCTAATAAATCATAACCTCATAAAGTTCAGGTTTTATTGATATCCAAAATAAGCACCGCCTACCGATATGACGTGTCGTTTTGTGATTGGATTATGTAACAATATGCCCAGTGGAAGCAAAATTTAGTTTATTAGAGTACTTCATTATCTGTTCGTTTTCTAATTAAAGTGTTGTGAAAATGATATCGTTAATGTAGCATCATTATGCCAGATAATGTAGCTGTCAAATGGATGAATACAAAACACTCTAATCAATTAAATAAAAATCAGGACTAAGGCTGATGAGAGATGTTTGCCTGAAAAGTCACACAGTGGTGCTTACATTCGGAATCATCTGGACTACGATGTAATGAACAAGATTATCGAAAGTATAATTACTGTAGATAAATTGGGCTCGTACACTGTAGTTTATTAAAACTACACCATAAAAAACACAAGTCAGAGCTAGAATGAGGAGCTGTGCTTATTTTGGACAGCAATAAAAATGAACTTTCAATCTTTCCGTAGTACTCATTGCGCGGCTCAAGGTTCACGACGACTTACTTGCGGCTCTCGAAAAAAAAACCACTTATTGTATATGTAAAGGCTACAACAAGCAGTGTCTCTTAATAATGTATTACGTTAATTTGCGGTAGATGCGGCGCTCTCGATGAATGTGTTTTGCCAAAGTGAATAGACTTACTAATTCTCCACTCTCATTTCTATTACCCAACCCATGTGGTCCTACTTCTGGGCCCACTTTCCCTTTCCCTACTTTTGCGTTAAATTCATCCATTATAATCAAACATTCATCATACTTCACGATGTCTTTAGCGTTCTTTAAACCTTCGTTAAAATTTATTAATAATTCATCCTCACTATCATTTGTTGGCGCATAAACCTGTATTATTACCAAATCAATGAGTTTAGCATTAAAATCGAAAAAAAACTCTAACACGGCCCAATATTCCTTTACACTATAGCTAACATAACCTAACTCTAACCTATTCTAACCTAATATAAGGCTACCCTAACCTACCCCCCCCACCCTATAGATAGCTTTAGGTGTTTAATCATCAGGTGGTGGGAGGCCAAGATATTTCTTTACACAGTTACCATCGGAATAGAATAGTCTACCATTATTTTACTCCTCTAGACCCCGTCATTTACCGAATTGGGGGTACAAATTGGATTTAGTTGAAGGGGGAGTTAAGGGGGAGGGGGTAAGGGAGCCTGCTATATCATGCTGTTATTTGTATTTCTGAAATTTATCGAGTTGGTCCAAATTTGATTTCTGAATTTTTTTAATTTATTTTTTAGATTTTTTTTATCCCGTTTTCTTTAACTCGACTTAATGGAGCACGTAGGGTGATGATAACCCCCTAAAATGAACCACCCTTAAAATGAACCACCCCTAAAATGAACCACCCCTAAAATGAACCACCCCTAAAATGAACCACCCCTAAAATGAACCACCCCTAAAATGAACCACCCTTAAAATTGAACTCCCATCAAAATAAACCCTTCATATGTCCCCCTCATTCCCCTCCCCTTAACCTTCTACCTCTCTTCCCCCTTCATCCCCCTCTCCCCCTAATTTCCATCCCCTTCTCCTAATTCCCCCCTTCCCCCCTAAGGCAGGTCAGTGAGAGGAATTGATCAATTTTTGTTTCGTCACCTGCTAGTTAGTGTAGGCGACCACCTGCCACTCCACCTTCCCGTGTCTGGCTCTGTGATTCCACCTCTCCCCTCCCCCTCCACCACTGATCACCCCTCCACCACTGATCACCCCTCCACCTCTAAAACCTACATCAACTGGCTGTAGTGGCGTATAATGGTGAAAGTCTGATTTAGCAGTGTGTAGGTGCCGTGGCATAGCGGCGTGTAGACTGACTGGGGGGTGGAGGTGGTTAATGGCTTGGTGTAGTGGCGTGTAAGATGTAGTCAAGAGCCGTTACTGCTCCATAACGAGCCACATTCCAATATATTTTTTTAACAAGCACGATAACTTGAGCTAGTTAGGTGAGGTTAACCCACACACCCCGAGGACCTGCTAATGGTGAGTGGTCAGCAACACACACACACGCAGTTCCTCCTCCAAAGATGCAAACGTGTGTGGCCAGACATATGGCCACACACTTGAATATTACGTACTAGACTGTGAGAAAATAGAACCTTTTAGGGACAGGTCCAAGCACAGTGTGTGTGTAGTGAGACGGCACTTTATCTCTGATGGCAACGTAGCTAATATAACAAGACTCTATCCACTTATTGCACCGAGCAGCTAAATCTGTTCATATATAGAGAACTAAACACACAATGGACACCCACTAAAATTTATTCGGCTCCCTTACGGCGTGATACAATATTACACGAGTGCCGAATAATTTTTTAGTGGGTGTACATCAATGCTTCTCCTCATGCAGATGTGAGTAACATTAAATGCAAAGTGTGTGGCTAATCTGTACTGGGAATATTCTGTAACAGTGCCACAATATCCTGACCACTGGGGTCTGATAAATACCCTCTGTGACCTCTGCTATGTAACCTTTTTCTGCTACCGGTCACAGGATGAGTATGGGGTGCACAATAAACTAGCTGTTCACACACACACACACACACACACATACACACACACACACACATACACAGTTTCTCCACCCACAAAAAAAATGCCTGCGTGCTTGAGTGAGTGAGTGAGTGAGTGAGTGAGTACGGAGGCGACACAAATCCTAGAACACGGTTACACAGACGCCTCAGCCTCCTGCAGCTCACCCCAGGAAGGGAGATGGACCGTGTGGCATGGCACTCTATTGCCCCGAGGAATAATATTTTGAGACCAGTGACCATGAGCTTTGTTTATTCTGGTCAGTCATATTGTACACACACACACACAGAGAGAGAGAGAGAGAGAGAGAGCACTTTTTAACCTAACCTAAATTAATCTAATCTGACCTAACCTAACCTAACCTAACCTAACCTAACCTATAACCGTTACCATTAGAACCAAAGTACTAATGGGTCCTTATGTTAATGGCTCTCAATCTTCAAGGGTAGGTTAGGTTAGGTTAGGTGTAGGTTAAAAATAAAGTTGGCTTAGCAGTCTTGTTCGTCACTTGTCACTCTTTTCCCCCTCACCTCTCCCCTCCCCCTCACCTCTTCCCTCCCCCTCACCTCCCCCTTCCCCCTCACCTCTCCCCTTTCCCCTCACTTCTCCCATTTCCCCTCACCTCCTTCCCTACTCCCCATCCTCCCTTTCCCCTCACCTCTCCCCGTTCCCCTCACCTCCTCTGCCAGCTAATCTCTCTTTTCCGGGGAGAAGGAATGGGGAGGAGGGGAAGAAGTGAGGGAGAATGCTGTAGGAGATGCTTAGTATTGTGGCCAAGCATAACATCTTACCCCTCCCCTCTTTTCTCACCCTTCCTCACCCCCTCCACCCTTCAAACCCTTCCTCACCACCCCCTCCCTCCCTCCCTTCCTTCCTTCCTCATCCCCTCCTCACTCATCCCTCCTCCTTCCTTCCTTCCTTCCTTCCTCCCTCCCTCATCCCTCACTTCTCCATCCCCTCACACCTCTCACCCACACTGCCCCTCACCTCTCACCCACACTGTCCATCACCCCCCCGTCACCTTCACTCTTAACCCCTCATATCCTCCCTAGTGGCTGGTAACGGTGATAAGAAGTTTGGATTTACACACACACACACACACACACACACACACACACACACACACTCACTCACTTGGTCTCAGTGTAAGAAGTCACGTACCAGATCTCAATGGTGTCTCAAGTCATTTTTATTTCTGCTTCTATAACAAACTGTCTGTATCTTCAAAAGTGTACATCCAAAATACCTCTGACTCCTCTCACTGTATCCACTGTTCACAACCCCTACACTTTAATAATAATAATAATTGAGTTAAGTTGTCATACAGGTTTATATTTGGATAAGCGTGTTAATAAACTATGCAGTTATACATTTCTGCATGAATATTGACAACGTAAGTACGGTAAACAGTGAAGGGAGACCGTGGGGGTATACAGTCCAGTGTGCCGAGACAGTGTACAGTAGGTAAACAACAATGGTAAAAAAGTATAGCAACTTGATTAAGGATAACTGACCAAGCTCCCAGATGCTTATTTCCAGGAGGGTCCTTTGCTTAGGCTTGTTCTTGGTCTCCAGTCAGTAATAGTATGTTTACAGAAGTAATAGTGAAAGTTTATTTGATAAAACTCAACAAACATTACATCGCTCTTGGACCACCCGCCTCACATTCTGTGGTTTAATAATATAGTAACTCGTTCTCTTCTCTTGTTTTAGCTTCATCTATTATGTATTTCTTTGTTTTTGCCCTGAATTACTTAATACCGTAAAGGGTTTTGATGTGGTCTGGTAACTTGGTCTAGTCTATTATAACAAGAAAGAAGTGTTTTTCGCTTGATCGTGGACACTTAGGTATTACCATATGTTCACTCCCTCTTGTGCCCTGCCTGTTCATATACCTTGTCCTTGCTAAGGTTGATGTTGATACTCAGGGCACAGTCCACTGAATATTTTGTAAGCGTGGTTCAGCCTCAGTTGCTTCACTATCCGCCACACTTAACACGTTTAGTGATTGAATTTTAGCTTCTGTGTCAGGGCAGAGTATCATGACGAGCAGGAATAGTCCAAGTGATATTGTATGAACGCCAAACAAAGGGTCCTACAGGCATCTGCTGAGAGGAATTTAACACATCTCTATAGATAATTTTTAATTACTTTTTAACTATATTTATCTACGATTAATTCGCCGGATAAACAAGAGCCAGAGTTAGTCCAAGATATTTCACTGAGGTTACAGATTTGTTGTCTATGAGCCACTGTTTACATGACTCCAGTTAAGATAACTCGTTAACTATATCATTTGCATCTTTACCTGACATTAAAAGAGCTCTGTCATCAGCATACAGCAAAAGCTTACAATTTACACTAATGGACATGTTGTTTACTGACACAGGGAGAGCAAAGGTCCCAGGACTACTCCCTTGTGGGACTCGACGGGTGATGACTCAGTGGTATTTACAACAACAATCTGCTTCCTGTTGCTTAGATATGATATAAACCAGTCAACAGACCCAATGCCAAGAGCCTGCAGTTTTTCACATAGTATATCAGGATCAACTGAGTCGAAGCCTTCTAACAAGTTTAGTGTTACCATGTCTGAGCTGTTTGGGATCTGATGTAGAGGCCGACACTGTACTCGACTCTTCATTTCCCCAACATGCACAATTAGGTGTTCATTACAACTGGGTAACTAGGGCAGGAGATAAGCCCTTTATCCGTGGTCCACCATACCATCACCACAGGACCACAGTGGACCATAACATCACCACAGGACCACAGTGGACCATACCATCACCACAGGACCACAGTGAACCATACCATCACCACAGGACCACAGTGGACCATTACATCACCACAGGACCACAGTGGACCAACACATCACTCCGAGTTATATATATCGCGGTACAGTGTTGGTGGACCGGACAAGAGACAGAAGATGACAGTATGTTTGTGTTTCTTTTTCCACCGCCAACACCTTTGTCGGGGGATTATTACCCCTACCCCAAGACACCCCTCCCCCTCCCTCACTCGTGTGGCAGATGGTGATGGGTGGCAGCAGAGATGGGTGGTTGGAAATAGTGGGTGGCAGCAGAAGATAGGTGGTAGGAGAGGGGTAGCACTAGGAGGTGGGTGGCAGCAGAGATGGGTGGTAGGAAATAGTGGGTGGCAGCAGAGGATTGGATGGCAGGGGATAGTGGGTGGGTGGCAGGAAGGAAGCATCTTTACATATAACTAGCTAACATTACCCAACCCAAGAGGAGAGAGTGTCATAACCCTGTAGTCACCTCCTGGACCAGGGTTACGTGAGGCCTCATCGGTGGTTGTAAGAGAGACATTTCATGGAGCCTGGAAGTATATTGGCCATATCATATAATACTTTGGTGATTATAGATCGTTTATTAACCATTTTCATGCAGTTCTCGCACTTTATTCTGGCTATGGCCGTAAAAGGTTGAAGTCAGACCCACTGGCTTATAGGCCATGAGATCCACAGTACCCGAGAGATGCACCTGCACCATCCTCCTCCTCACAAATCCTTCCTTGTATATCTTAGCTGACTCATGTCCCGTCAATGGCTTAAATTAATGCCCGTCCAACATGACTTTTATTTCTCTGTCGTAAAATTAGCGCCAGCATGAGTTATCGACACCGTCCAGACTTACCCTCCAAACTGCTTGTCACTGTTCTCTATACCTAACGACCTTTCGTATACCTTGTGGCAGTGGCGATGTTTTATTATTGTTTTTAAATTAATATAGACCGGATGAATTGAATATTAATCCCCAGGGTTTTTTTTTCACCTAATCCTTATAAAACCCCTAACGCTACCTGTGGGGTTAGGTTAAGGTTAATCTTCAGATAGAATTAACCTGATTGTCTATTCTTCAGGTGATTCCCTCCAAACTACCATCAAGAAACACATTAACCGAACACATCAGTTTACACCTGTGATCATCTCCCCCATTCCCTCACTCCACCCCAGGAACCAATTAATATGTTAAGGTGTTCTAATGAGGTTATTACACACCTGTCAATCTTCTCCCTCTACCCGGTGACCTTAATCGTGGTTTTGTTCGAATTTTTCTAATATATATAATTTTTTGCACTGTGTATATTATTTTTAGATTGTAATTAATTATATTTGTGTATTTTTGTGTTGCCAGATTGTGATGGGAGGCATTAGGACTGGGTGGGGCCCTATTAGGACTATTAGGACTGGGTGGGGCCTATTGGGACTGGGTGGGGTCTATTAGGACTGGGTGGGGCCTGTAGTGGGAGGACTGGGTGGGGCCTGTGGGACTGGGTCATGGGACTGGGTGGGGCCTATTAGGACTGGGTGGGGGGACCCTATTTGGACTGCAACCTCTTAAATATTTGCCGATATGTTATTTTTACTCTAAGTGGCAGCAATGGAAGAACAAGTTAGATCACTACCTCCCGTCTACCCCCCCTCCCTCTTCCCCTCCTCTTCCCCCCCCTCCCCTCTCCCCCTCCTCTTCCCCCTCCCCTCTTCCCCCCTCCCTCTCTCCCTCCCCTCTATCCCCCTCCCCTCTACCTCCCCCCCTCTCTCTACCCCTCTCTCTCTCCCCTACCCCTACTCCCCTCCCCTACCCACTCCTCCTCCCACCACACACGCGAGCCAATAAAAACAAACAAACAATCACTTCTTTATGTCTAATTTTAGGAGAAGGGAATAATAATAATAATAATAATAATAATAATAATAATAATAATAATAATAATAATAATAATAATTCCTTGGTAAAAGCTCATTGGTCCGTTCTTGTTAAAATAAGGATATAGTTAAAGAGTTTGTTTACTTTCGTTGGACCGTAATGAGCAGGAACTATCATGCCGCTTCATAAGATCATTCAAGGTAGTGTATGTAATTAGTGAATCTCTACAGGTGCTTCGGTAATGAACACGCCTTGTTAGATTATTTTTTAGTAGAGGTTCAATTTAGTATCTAAGTTTGGGTTATGTTAGGGTAGGTTAGGGTAGGTTAGGGTAGGTTAGGTTAGGGTAGGTTAGGTATATCCCGGCACAATTCCGGTATATTAGGCTGTATGATGGTCCAGGATGTTAGTACTACTTACTCTTTTGTTTAGTTTTCGTGAGAGACGGATGCTGGTATACCTCGGTTAATGCGGTCTATTTCTCGGTTAACGGAGTCTATTTCTCGGTTAACGGAGTCTTTCTCGGTTAACGATCTATTTCTCAGCTAACGCAGTCTATTTCGGGTGTTTGAATGCTCATTTGACCATCATCTCTTGAAGTTTATTTTCGTATCAACAAGTTCAGCTTATTTTAGTCTTTTTTTTTTAACAATAGCCGCTGTTGATCGATCTCGCTCCTCGACGTCTATTTGTAGTGTTTGGACTCTCATTTGATCTTCTTGTTGTTGTTGTTGGGATTTTGTTCCGAGTGGTGAGGGGGCAGACCACAAGAGAGTGTTGTTGGGTGGTGGTGGTGTAGTAGTGGTGGGGGAGGTGTTATTGGTAGACGGATGTATCAGTGGTGGGGGTGTGTTGTAGGGGGTGTTGTGTTGGTGGGGTATAATGGTGGGGTGTTGTGTTGGTGGGGTATAATGGTGGGTGTTGTGTTGGTGGGGTGTTGTGTTGGTGGGGTGTATTTTGGTCGCTACTCCTCTTATAACGTCAGTCTTATAGATCTATTCATGACTCGCCATCACTGCTTATAATTAGATGCTGTGTTTACCAAGGTTTGAGAGGAGGGTCTCTCTCTCTCTCTCTCTCTCTCTCTCTCTCTCTCTCTCTCTCTCTCTCTCTCTCTCTTGATCCTGTTAATCACCAGGCTAACCTAACCTATACCCTATACATAGCGAAAGATTAGGTAAGTTAGGTTCAATTACAGTTAGGTAAAGTTAGGGTAAGTTAGGTCAGGTCAGGGTGTTTAATATCAAGGTAAGATGAACTAAAACAGGAGTCATCTTTTAGTGATTAACAAGTGATCGCGAGCGCCTTTGTGCCCAGTGAAAGTTTGAACGTTCATGCTTGGCTAGCGTACAGCGAATGAGGGTGCGCCAAGTCCGTAGACTTGCATGGTTAATTAGGGTGCGCCAAGTCCGTAGACTTGCGTGGTTAATTAGGGTGCGCCAAGTCCGTAGACTTGCGTGGTTAATTAGGGTGCGCCAAGTCCGTAGACTTGCATCGTTTTCCGTCGTAAATAAAATGGTTAATTAATGCCTTCCTAAAGAAACCATCGACATGGGACCAGGTTTGTTCCACTCTACGAATTTTTTGCGATTTTTCCACTAAGTTTCATGAAAAACGATTGTGCCGTTTCGGCTGCCCAGAACAGACACACACACACACGCCTAGTCCTATAGTATATTACATATTCCACCTTGTCTGGGAATGGATGAATGTACTTACTTACTTACTTACTTTACAGCCTAATAGCCCCCTAATGTGTAATGTGATAATAATATTCGTCGACAACATTTGTTTCGCGTCTGGAGTAACATAGCAACACCCTAACAGAGAAAGATTCATGTAATTCCTGGAGTCTATATTTACGGCTCGTGTCCAAAGGTATAATATCAAAGTTGTGTTTATCAGTGAATGTTTTTAGTTAAGGTTGAGTCTCAGTGTAATATGGATGACATTATTAGACTTTATTAAATGTTTAACTTGAGATAGAAGTGTTTTATAATATTTGTTTTTCTTGATGAGGAACTTATGTGACACCGGTACCTCAGTATGGCTCAAACGTGATGGTATTTTGTTCGTGGCCAGCGGCTAGTTTGTCGTACACTCTATCCGCCTGTGTGTGCGGTAGGGCAAAGGTGACAGAGGTAACAAAGGGAGTCTCTTCACAGTGGCCAGGTTATTGCAGCATTAGGTTAGGTTAGCGTTAGTGTTAAGATGGTTAGGTTAGCGTTAAGATGGCTAGGTTAGCTTAGGTTAGCTTAAGTTAGCATTAGGGTGTTTAATTATCAGGTGAAACAAGCTGGGGTGGCTAATCTTCACGTGACCCATTGACTTGCCTACTTGGTGTAAAACTTTGGACACTGGTTTAATACATCAGCCATCCGACCATGAGTAAGAAAGCTCTATGTTATGGTATTTCAGTGTCCTTGAACCTGTCCCTAAAACGCTCTTATTTTCTCTCAGTGTGTTGAAGTGTCTCTCTCTCTCTCTCTCTCTCTCCATGTTTTTACAAGTTGATGACGTCACGGTTGACCTTGACGTTATGTTGATAGATGAAGTCCAGTGTGTGTGTGTGTGTGTGTGTGTGTGTGTGTGTGTGTGTGTGTGTGTGTGTGTGTGTGTGTGTGTGTGTGGCAGATGGCGAGGCTCTCAGCTCATGTCAACAATGACTCACTAAGGTGGATACTAATGGGGGGGAGGAAGTGTGTAGGGGAGGGGGAGGTGTGTAAGGGAGGGGGTGTTCGTAGGGGAGGGGGGGGTGTGTAGGGGATGAGAAAGACAGGAGAAAAGGGCTGATAAGACTCTCTCTCTCTCTCTCTCTCTCTCTCTCTCAGTTTAGTTTCCTTTCATACTAATTCACTAAATCAATTTAAATTCCCGTTTCATTAATCTAAATGTAAGTTATGTATGTATGTATGTATGTATGTATGTATGTATGTATGTATGTATGTATGCCTCTTCAGCAAAATCTTTATTATCTATCTGTTTTAATCTATTTATCTCTCTCCATTAATTTAATTACTCCCTCCCTTCCTCCCCCAGTCGTGTACAGAGATCGGCTGCTGACAGGAGGCCACTTAAAGCGTTCTCGGGGGTTTAAGAAAGAACCACTTTATGAATCTAGTGCGGCGGGGCGGGGCGGGGCGGGGCGGGTGGTGGTACTACAATGAACGCGGCCATGAACGGAGTCCTTGGGGGGAAGCGTGACGTCACCAGTCCCTCAGATGTTTTGCTACCCGCTGCTGCCCCCCCGCGGCGACATTTGTAACCACCTCAGTCATCGCTCAAAATCCCTTGGGTGTTTAAAAATAAATTTATCTTTGAGTTGATTTTAATAATGAAGAAATAATGAATTCTTGATGTGAGATTATTTTGTAATGGTAATAACTGACGCCCAAATGAAAATTTAATGAAGTATCTAAAAAGTTTGGCAAAAACTGTCTTACTTCCTGTGAAAAAAATGCAAAGGGTTCACTGGACACATCTCTTTAGCACTTCTTGTGGTCTCTGTTAGCACACACAGTTTACACGGAATTCACGAGAACTATTAGGGTTAAACAGTTGTGGTTTATCCGTGAAGCATTGTACCATACTGGGAAATTAGAGGTAAATAAATCTGATACGGTGTCTGTGCTTGTGAGGAGGGAAAGGGGAGGAGTTTATGGCGTCAACGGGTCATCCCCCCCCCCCCCTTCCTTTCTCCTCTCCACGGAAGCTTCTTATCTTATCAACGTTTCGTAATGATTTATGTAACTGCCACAGAGGAGTCAATGTATTATTATGTTCGCACACTTGTGAAAGCCTTGGTTGATCACATTGATGCTCTGCTTTGAGCCTGCCCCACCTAAATGGTGTGAAAAATCGTCGAAAAGTAAATTACAAACATTTTTGCTGACTTGGATTTGGCGGGGGAAAAGGATGTAAATACGGCGCGTTTTGTCACTGTAGGAAACTCAGGTTCAGCTGTTCTCTAATACGTAGGGTTATCAGTGAGCTTGCACTGTTCAGCCAGCATGGCAGTCGCTCTCTGGCCGTAGTGCGCATTGGTACCGCCTTACATTGTGTGCGTGCACTAACCAACTGAGAGTCGGGATTCATATATATTTTGTGCGTTAATTGTGTCTTCTAACTGTGATAAGTGGATTCACTAGATGAGGTAGAGTTCCAGTACAATTCCAATATTATTTTAGTGTAAATAAACTAATAAACCTTGTTGTTACATCTTTATTTATGAGGAACTTTCAGCGTACGAAGTTTTGAGAATCGTAAGAAATAGCCAGGGTCTTCGGGACCACGCACGTCTAGTAGGCTTGGGTGATTCAAGTACACTTAGCGTACGGTAACGTTACACGCAGGGAGGTCAGCTGGGAAATCCTGGTGGGTGGGAGTCCTCGTGAATGAGTGTGTGAAGTGGGGTGAGAAGGTCCTGGTGCTCGGGTTCTTAAAATGATCCTACGTGAAGTTTTCCTCGAACAGGCGACGACGTGTGGAATATCATGCCTGGCGATGACACCTCTCGATGGTTCTTGGGTAAATCTATTTTTCCCGAACTGGCTGCTGGAGGAAGTCCCTGGAAGGGTCTTATATAAGATATTCCAAAACACTGATGGCAGAAAATGTATTGAGAAAACCTGTACACTTCTCAAAATGATCTTAGGTTATTTGTTTTTTCTCTCAAACTGGAGAAGTGAGGAACTGTCTTCACCGCCTCACGTAAACTTACAGGTAGATTCTGAAAACTTCTTACGAAATTTACTTTCCGATACTTTGAAGTACAACACGAATTGCATGGGGATTAAGCATTCAGTTTATTACACCTGATGACTTAACACTCTTATGCTTACCTAACCTAATTAAGTTAATACTAACCTAACTTAATGTAATCTAACTTAACCTAACCTATTGAAGTTAGTAGTAACTTAACCTAACACTGTAATGTAACTTAACCTAACCTATTTTAAGTTAATGCTAGTTTAACCTAACCTAACCTCCCTCCAGGTAGCATTCGAATGTTTAATTAGGTGAAATAACTTGTGATGGTTGTCATGTGATCAGTAGTGACTGTAGAATGACACTTAGCATTACTGTAACCATTCTTCCTTGCTACACTCTGGGATACATAATCATACAGGTTATTAGCAATACTGTAGTACCTGTAGTGGTTACAGTTATGTAAATCACAGCGATTTAACTACAGAATTCACTAAAAGTTGAATATTACAAAGATATTTATTACAGCAGCGAGTTACAGTACCAGTGTTGATACAGAAACTAATGATAGTTACTGTAAGACAGTTATGTAACAAAATATTGAAAGTTATTACACTGTAGCGAGAGTTACAGTGACATGTAGCGGCTACAGGTACATAGAAAACTGTGGACGTCTTACAGTTAACAGTGACGTATCATAAGGTTACAGTGATGCGACAGTGATTCTAGTGAAGGTACAGAAATGAATGGGAAATACAACAGTTTCGGCAGTGAAACGTATAGGCGGTACAGTGACCTTTGAGGTGAGTTGAAATGAGAGATGAAGATACAGTGATGATACAGTGATATCTGTTACAGTGATCACACACACACACACACACACACACACACACACACACACACACACACACACCCACACCCACACACTATCACCTTGGCTGCCACCTTAGACAGATTAACGTATTGAAGAAACACTAATGAATATATCTTGTTTATTATATAGTCACGGGATGTTGGTACGAATTCTCAAACAATTTTAAGTTATTTTTTTATCTTAAGTAGAGTCCCTGTGTAGTCTCGTCGCCATGTTAATGAGTTAAATTTGCTCTTTTTTAACTTACGATCTATTAAAAAATTTGTCTTTATTGTTGTCGCTTGATTAAATCCTTCAAGTGAAAATTTTAATCTTTGTATATTTGAGAATTTATTTGATGTCTTTCATATCCAGTTAAGGTGTAAAATTTAACTTATGAATCTTTTAAGAATATTCTCCCTGATCTGTGGGAGTGACGTTACAGGCAAGACAAAGCTAAAGGTAATTTCTTTTTCTTTACAGGTGAGGAAGTACAGTGTCTACAGGTGATGGTGCTTGGTGATCTGCCATGTACACAGAGATAATGTAATGTACACCGAGCAACACTAGTACAGTTGGTAATATACAGTACACGTACAGTCGGCAGTAGTAGAAGCAAAAGGTGGTAGAGTATAGTACGGGTGATATAGTACATGTACAGTACAGTCTAAATTAGTAGTAGTAACAGGAGGTAGATTATTAGGGGTATAGTACATGTACTCTATAGTTGTAACACGATATAGGGCCATTTGATCTTCCTGTTTCACGCTTCCAAAACAATTACGACCTAACCTAACGCAACCTAACCTAACGCTACCTTAACCTAACCTAACGCTACCTTAGCCAAACCTAGCCTAACCTAACGCTACCTTAACCTAACGCTACCTTAACCTAACCTAACGCTACCTTAACCTACCTAACCTAACCTAACGCTACCTTAACCTAACGCTACCTTAACCTAACGCTACCTTAACCAAACCTAACGCTACCTTAACCAAACCTAACCAGTTTTCGAACAACCTGAGTGATGGACGAGTGGTGTTGGTGGCACATCGGCAAGGCGCGTATCGCTCACCATCATGTCCAGGGTTCGAGCCTCGGCCCAGACACTGAGAAGGGCGTTATCCAGTATCACTACCAAACACCACATGTTTCCCGATCTCCTCCCGTATTTACGCTGGATAGACCAACCTCCCGAACTGTTAGTAAGCTGATAAGAGGTGAAATAATAAAAAAAAACTGGCAGGGTAACTTACGGTAGGTCGTCCTGTAATCCTCCCCAAAGTCGTACCTGACCGCGTCCGTGTTATCGTGTAGTAGGGAAAGACGACCTGCATCTCGGGTGGTCATCTGTTGCTATTAGAGTGGTAAGTGAAGCCTTTACTGGATTACCTGAAGATTAGGCATCCTAGCTTACTTCATCTGATGATTAAACACACTAACGCTGCCTGAGTGGGGGTGGGTTAGGTTATGTTATGTTAGGTTACGTTAGGTTAGGTTATGTTAACTTCATGTTAGGTTAAGTTATGTTAGTTTCATGTTAGGTTAGCGTTAGGTTATGTTAGCTTCGCGTTAGATTATGTTAGGTTAGCATTAGGTTGTTTAATCATCAATTGAAAAAATCTGTGAGGGAGACTAATGTTTATATGATTCCCTTCGCTTGTCCATCTTAACACAGACGATAAAGTGTGACCCGTTTAAGTGAGGATCCGAATCAAAGGAGTTGGTGAATGAACCACGAGACGAAACTGCTTCACAAGGGAACCGCGTGAAACTTGTCTTTACGGAGAGACCTGTTGAGACAGAGGCTGCCATTGTGAATCTCGCACACAACGTTTACTTCTCTCCACTCTGAGACAAAGTTGCAATCTAAACTTTGATACCGTATAGTTATGACCTCATAAACAACACGTAATTGACCTGGCGAGACAAAGGTGACTCTGACCTCCTACAATAGACAGTGGCGTCGACGGGTGGAGTGTAGAGGTGGCGGTAATAAGTGCCAAAAAATGAAGCACCACTTTGATCGTCACTTCCTGTTGATATGAACCCACCTTGACGGCGAGAGAGAGAGAGAGAGAGAACTCGCCCTGGGAGCTACCACAAGGCTGATATCATCATTACTTAACACCTGAAACACAACCCCAAAGGTCCTAGTGGTCGAGCACGGCTAGGCAGTAACTCGATTCACCTGGAGGAGGAGGAGTGGGGTGGAGTCTTTAAGGCAGAAACGCCCGGCGAATTCCCATGGTTTTCGACTCCATGTTAATAGGTTTATGGGTGAGATTATGTGCTTAACGTACTCTTTGCAGTCCTCTCTCTCTCTCTCTCTCTCTCTCTCTCTCTCTCGGGTTACATCATAGGTCATGGAATAGTGTTGCCAGGTCCTAGAGGAGGCTACTTATCGTTAATGGATCGTCTTGGGTTGGTAACAGTGAGGCGGGAGAGCGAGGTCGGCGTTCCGCAGGTCTGGTTGCTGTGACCTTTGGTGTTTTTTTTTTTTCCTCACTCTGTTTTTAGTGAGAAGCATTATACCATGACGACACCTTCCAACCTGATAGTTCCTCTCCCTTCTTTTTACAACCATTACCTGAGGAAAATAATAATATTCACCCAGGTAATCACACTCACCTTGAAAATAATCACTGTAGTTTCTCCCAGTTAAAAAAAAAATCACGCCAGCTCTGAGTTTCTCCTCCTTGAACTAATCACGAAGATAGTAAACTCGGAATTAATCACCGTTAAGAACTTTGGCTGAGAAGTGATCACGCACATAGTAACTCCCATTTACCTGACCATAGTGACGTGTAAAATGAATCTTGGCAATAAGACTGTTGATAGGTTTGGGGTATGGAGGAGAGGGAGGAGGTTGTAGGGAAGGAGGTGTATAGAAGGGGAAGGGGAGAATTATGGAGGGAGGCAGACAGAACGGATCATAAGAGAAGAGGGAGGGAAGGAGACTGAAGCGTGGGAGCAAAGGGAGGGAGGAGAATAGAGGTAAGGAAGTTTAGAGAGGAAAGGAAGAATAAGAGAGAGAGTGTTTGTACTGATCGAATCCCACTACACAATCTCCCACTCCACAAAATTCTAACACCTAAGCAATGAAGTGTACTGTACAGTCGCCTAAATGAATGATGTCATGGTTTCCAGAAGCTTTCAATCAAAAAGTGGTATCTGGCAACTGCAAGACTCGTTTTATTTTCGCTTTTGTTTTTGGGAGGTGCAACAAAATTCTGTAAAATAGTAAGAGAAATTAATTAATAAATGTTAAAGCAGTTTTCATCAGCATATTTAGAGAACAAATCATGTAATTAAGATTTTGTATGTTTTGAAACGAAATAATATGACATGAATTACCGCCCAGGGACGTTCAGGAATAATTTGTGGAGTTATAATTGGACGTCAAAAATAGGAATTGAAATAATAGTCATACTCAACACGTTTATGCCATATCTTAAATGAATAAGACCCAGACGCCTTCATTGTCATGAGTTCTGAGTCAAAATAATTACCCACTTGTCACTCAACAGTCAAGTCGATCGGAGGATGAACGATGCAGCTCCTAGGAGATTAATGTTTAGCCTAACGAGTCTCCCCCACCCACCGACCCACACACACGCATTTCATATATACTGTATAATTATATTCAATGAAGTATCACACTGATAGAAACTGCGCACTTAACAGTATTACAGTATAACCAGAAGTGTCTTGCTTAACTTGGAGTCATGAGTTATGAGGTGAAAGAAGATTATTAGGGATTGAAGCAAAGTGAACTGAAATACAGTAGGAGTAGAAAGAATCTGGGCTCAACCAGATCCTGCTTAATTATTTGTGGACTAGGCTAACAGTAATAGAAGTACTGCACCCTACAGTACTGTTGGCAAAATGTCATAATGTAATTGGTACGACTTGGCAGCTCGATAGACGTTAGTGACTTCGTTTGTTTATATTACAATGTCTTTAACCTTTACACCAGGTTGGTTTAAAAAAGGTTGTAACAGGTTTCTCCTAATCACGTACAGATATAATCATATTCATAAAACACCAATAGAATCCTGACAAGAAAAAAGCGGGTCTGCTCAGTGACAGTTATGTCACGACTTGCATAAGTTGAGAGTGAAAGTTCGTCTATTTATAGCTCTTGATGTATCACTACGAAAGGGAATTTTTTATATATTTAACCCTTTCGCAGCGGGAGGTTACCCTAAGCTGAATAAAATCGTCTGGCGGTAGCCAGAATAAAATGGCAGGTGCGTGACACGCGGTGAAAGGGTTAACATGATTATACAATAAATTTTATGAGCGTAAAATTTATTAGTGAATGTCTTATCATAATAATTGAAAAATCTTGAAAATTTCTCCTGTAGCAGCGTTTGGCAGCTAAACTAAACTCTCCCAAGACAAATTTCCCGCCAAATACAATGATACCAATCAATGTTTATCTTATCTTATTTTAATAACATCTAATTGCTAATTAAGATAAACTAAGTAAAATTGTGATAAAAACTTGTTTTTTTTATTATGTATATTTAGTAAGCTACAGTGTATCAACCCGATTTATATAATTATAAGTTCGATGTGCTCAAGCTTGGATATAACTGGAAGTATCTGTCAAATTGTTCACTACGTCGTCGTCCAGAAGACCTAATGTAAGCACCACTGTGTAACCTTTTCACGCAAATCTCTCTCGAGCTTTTGTCCTATTTTTTTAAATTTATTACCGCATTCTTCCTATAACATAAAAGTCCATTTTTATTCATTCATTTGATAGCTACATTATCTGGCATGATGATAATAAATAAACGATATCATTTATGCAAAGCTTTAGTTCGACAGCAAATAGATAATGAAGTGCCCGATTCTAGATTGAGCACTGGGCATACGGTCATCATCAATCACGAAACGTCATATCGGGTAGGTCGTCCAGCCCTTGTAGTCAAGGTACAGACAGACCGCCAGTCACTCGCTGTTCGAACTAATCATACTGAAAACCGTGACATCACCTCGTTGGTCGATTGTACAATCGACCTAAAATAAAATACAGTTTCACAATAATCTTTTTAAAAAGATTTATTTTTTTAAACAGATAAAATCCCGGAACAGTTTGCAGTCTTTATTCTTTTTTATATGCCAAGCTTACTGTACGTGTTTTGTGATACTTTGTTATTATAAGAACATAAGAAAATAAGGAGTCTGCAATAGGCCGGTTGGCCTGTGCGTGGCAGCTCCTGTCGAGAGTTACTACCACTCTCTATCATCCATGAATCTATCTAGCCTCCTTTTGAAACTTTCCAGAGTTCCCGCACTTACTACAAAGTTGCTAAGCTTGTTCCACTCCTAAACCTAACTTACCCAACTTGAATCCGTTGCTCCGAGTCCTATCCTGCTCGGATATTATAAGAACTTTATCTATATCCCCTTTATTGATTCCTTTCACCCACTTAAATACTTCTATCATATCTCCCCGCACTCTTCGTCTTTCTAGGGAATGCAAGTTAAGTTTCTTTAACCTATCCTGATATGGAAAGTTTCTAAGTCCCGGAATCATTTTTGTCATTCTTCGCTGCACCGACTCAAGTGAATTTATATCCATTCTATAATAGGGGCACCAGAACTGAACCGCATAATCGAGGTGCGGCCTGACTAGCGCAAGATATAGTTGCAATAAGACCTCTGCACTCTTGTTACTTACACTTCTAGATATAAAACCCAATACTCTGTTTGCCTTATTTCGAACATTAACGCACTGTTTTCTAGGCGGTAGGTCCGGGCTTACAGCCCTTTGGGTCTCTTTCACAAGTCGACTTCTCTAGGTTGATGTTGTTAAGGCTGTATACATTATAAGTATTTGTTCTTCCAATATTAAGTACGCTGCACTTGCTGGTGTTGAATTTCATTTGCCATTTTTCAGACCACCCCTGCAGTTTATTTAGATCCTCCTGTAATGCATTTGCATCCTGCCCTGAATTAATTTGCCGCCCTATTTTGGTGTCATCCGCAAACTTGCTTATGTCACTGCTGATCCCAGTATCTAGATCGTTTATGTAGATTATGAACAAGAGTGGGCCTAGTACTGACCCCTGGGGAACCCCACTGGTTACACGGCCCCACTCAGATTTAACACCATCTACGCTGACCCTCTGCGTTCTATTGGTGAGCCATGATTTTATCCAATTTAAAACTTTCCCCTTGATACCATGAGCCTTAATTTTTCTCAGAAGCCTCTGATGCGGTACTCTGTCAAATCTGACTTAACAAATGACTGAGAGGAGGTTAAGTTAGGTTAAGATAAGTCCTAACCTAACACCCCCCCCCCCAGGTAGCGCTAGGGTGTTTAATCATTGAGTAATATATGCTAGGATGCCTAATCTTCACGTGATCAATCACACACACACACACACACACACACACACACACACACAGACTCATATAAACTTCAGTAACGTGGTAGACCAAAGTTCATTTGAAGCCCCAATCAAGCCTCTTTTCATCTTGGTGTAAAAAGTTCAATAACCTATAGAAGGAACTGGACTGATTCATCAAAGGCATACACAAACTACCTGATGACTGTGTGTGTGTGTGTGTGTGTGTGTGTGTGTGTGTGTGTGTGTGTGTGTGTGTGTGTTCAAGAGACCTGTAAACAGACGTGTCCTGGGGTCGGGGTGCGATGGTTGGGTATGGATGGAAGAAAATATGATATTGTCTTAGTCTGATGTAGCTCATACACTTACACTGCTTCCATTCACTGTCCAAACACTTGAGCTGATGTCGTAATATTGTGCAACACACTTCAGCTCTCAAAGGAAAATGACAATGAAAAAAAAATGTATTGGAAGGTTTTTATTATCGCATAGGTCGTCGTGTGTGTGTGTGTGTGTGTGTGTGTGTGTGTGTGTGTGTGTGTGTGTGTGTGTGTGTGTGTGTGTGTGTGTGTGTGTGTGTGTGTGTGTGTGTGTGTGTGTGTGTGTGTGTGTGTGTGTGTGTGTGTGTGTGTGTGTGTGTGTGTGTGTGTGTGTGTGTGTGTGTGTGTGTGTGTGTGTGTGTGTGTGTGTGTGTGTGTGTGTGTGTGTGTGTGTGTGTGTGTGTGTGTGTGTGTGTGTGTGTGTGTGTGTGTGTGTGTGTGTGTGTGTGTGTGTGTGTGTGTGTGTGTGTGTGTGTGTGTGTGTGTGTGTGTGTGTGTGTGTGTGTGTGTGTGTGTGTGTGTGTGTGTGTGTGTGTGTGTGTGTGTGTGTGTGTGTGTGTGTGTGTGTGTGTGTGTGTGTGTGTGTGTGTGTGTGTGTAAATAATTAACGATTGAAATATGATGAGAATCTCTTGATGACAATCTATTAACCCAGCCTTCTTCCTCTTCCTTTCTGCCTTTCCTTCCTCTTTCCCCTCCTCTTCCTCTTCTTGTCCTCTTCCTCTCTCTTCCCTCTCCTCCCCTCAACCAGGCGGCCAGCGACCTCTGCCAGTCAGTCATGTGCACAACAGAGCAACCATTATTGTACACCAGTTTTATGTGTAGTCTTAACCCATGAAGAATATTACTCTCTCTCTCTCTCTCTCTCTCTCTCTCTCTCTCTCTCTCTCTCTCGATATACACATCTAGGGTACACACAGAGGCAGTATTGACCGGGCACTACACTCCACCACCTTCGTTCCCTCATCTGTAAAGTCAGGTAAACCCATTCATACCCCAGGAGTGCCCCGACCAAGAACTCGCGGGACTCCTAGGCCAGTAGACGCGTGGTTGAGTAATTACGATACGGATTATCTAACGCAAATACAAGTATCTCGGTTTTATGGTGAAGGAGCTGGGTACTTTAACGCCTTTAACTGCCGCTAAACGACGGTGGTGGTGGTGGTAGTGGTGGGGGTGACGGTGGTGGTTGAGGGTGATGGTAGTGGTAAAAATTGATGGTGATGGCATAGATGGTGGTGATAGTGGTAGTAATGGTGATAGTTGAGAGGGCAACAACCACACCCAGCAACAGTGTAATGAACCTGGTGACACGTAGCGAGGGGTGAGCTTATCCTAACGTGTATACCTGACCGACGGTGATTCAGGGCCATTAAGGGCGTGTGGGCGTCCTCCTCCCCCCCTCCCCACCACCTTCATACCCTTTAGGTCTCTCTCAAATTAAGGGTCTTGCTAATCCTCAAACCCAGACCCTAACTTCACCCCTACACCCAGACCCTAACTTCACCCCTACACCCAGACCCTAACTTCACCCCTACACCCAGACCCTAACTTCACCCCTACACCCAGACCCTAACTTCACCCCTACACCCAGACCCCTATCACCCAGACCCTAACTTCACCCCTACACCCAGACCCTAACTTCACCCCTACACCCAGACCCTAACTTCACCCCTACACCCAGACCCTAACTTCACCCCTACACCCAGACCCTAACTTCACCCCTACACCCAGACCTAACGACATCACAAAAAATATCATGACGATGCAACTTTTAATAGAAATAGATCTGAGACTTTACATACAAATTAGTAATTGGTTCATTAAGATTTTTTGGTATAGTGCCAATTGGGCAGTGGCCCTGGTGACCTACAGTGGTCTCTGGTGACCTACAGTGGTCCCTGATGACCTACAGTGGTCCCTGGTGACCTACGGTGGTTAGGTTAGGTTAGCGCTAGGGTCGTTAGGTGGTTAGGTTATCTTAAGTTAGGTTAAGTTATCTTAAGTTAGGTTAGGTTAGGTTGACACTAGGGTGGTTATTCTTGAGATGTAATAAGCTGAGTTACCTATTCTTCAAGCGAACTCCTCCCGCTGTGTTTGGCTGTAAGTGTAAACAGTCCAGTGACCCGTTGCAACAGGAGTGGTAACGTTGCAACAAGTAAGAACGATGCAACAGTTGCAACAGGTGTCTTGATAATAGAGGCGGCTCACCCGGAGAACAACAACGTGAGTGAGGTGTGTGTGTGTGTGTGTGTGTGTGCGCGTGCGTGCGTGCGTGTGTGTGTCCAACTTTTCGTCTGGACAACTTAGCGTTCACCTTAAGATTAATTACCCTAACCTAACCTCACTCTAACCTAACATAGCTTAACCTAACGATCACGTAATTCAATGCTAACTTAAATGTAGGTACCTTACTTGACCTAACCTAACGCTTCCCTAACCCAACGTTAACCTAACCTAATACCAACTTAACCCTAACCTAACGCTTATACCTAACTCTGATCTAACCTAGGAGAGAGAGAGAGAGAGACTCTCTTTGGCTGGGTCGTGAATACTTTATCAAGGTGTCTCAGGTCAAGCGCAAATTATGACAGGTCAGGTAAAAGGTCAAGTCTCCAGTGGCAGATTAGGTCAAATATAAGTGACGGGAGACCCGGTTCAATAAGTGACGGCAGACCCGGTTCAATAAGTGACGGGAGACCTGGTTCAATAAGTGACGGCAGATCCGGTTTAATATGTGACTGTAGAATCCGGTTTAATATGTGACGGCAGACCCGGCCTAATATGTGACTGCTGACCCGGTTTAATATGAGACGGTAGACCAGTTTGTATAAGTGAGGGCAGACCCATTAGGTTTGGTCCCTCTAATTAAGGTACTGTACCACCAGGTAAGTGAGTGAGGGAGACGGTGATTATTGCGTGATCTACCTTGGGCCAGGTGGCAGACAGGTAGAATGGCTAGCTGGCTGGCAGAGAAGCGGATAGGGTGTCTGGCAGGCAGTTATTAAATTCGACATATTTAGATTTAGGCGTGAAATAGGTAAACACTGTTTTGAAAATATAGTGGATGAGTGGAACAAGTTACCAAACATCATCATTAACTCGAACACGCAGGATAGCTTCAAACAACGGTTGGATGGATATATGAGCGATAGAGGTTGGGTGTAAACGGGACTTGCCAGTATGGGTCAATAGGTACACTGTAGCTTCCTCGTTTCGTATGTAGATTATCACTCACGGAAGCTGGCAAGGAGCATGCCAGCAGTTAGTCAGTTACACAGGTAGGCAGTCAGTCAATTACACAGGTAGGCAGTCACTCAAGCTATCACTTAGGCAGGCTGGCAGTCACTCGGTCATTCACGCACTCACTCACTCACACTCCCTCCCTCCCTCACTTAGGCAATCACTCACACACACACACACTCAGAGACAGGCATTCACACAAGCAGTGGACGCCTCACCACTCACTATCAGTAAGGGGGCGGATCCGTCACACAGAAAGACGGGCACTCAGGCAGGCAGGCAGGCAGTCACACAGTCACACAAGCACTGGACTTCACGCCACTATCGGTACGTCAGCAGACCACCGTGGTAAACATCCTGTGCGTGGTGACGTCGCAGTTGATAAATTACTGAAGAAGGAAACACAACAGTACAGCGGCGTATTATAAGTCACCCTACGAGTTTAACCTCCGATCATCTTCCGACCTTTCTTCCGATCCGCCTCCGACTTCCGACCAACCCTCTACCGTATGCCGATCATCTTTATACTACGTCGTGATTCTCTCTCTCTCTCTCTCTCTCTCTCTCTCTCTCTCTCTCGTATAAAGGTTAAATGGAGCTTTATAAAAGGGTTGAATCCGATTAATGTTTTCTTTAGGAGGACGATCGTGATCTTAACCCCAAAGGTGGGTTTACAGAGGTGACAGATCATCCCTTACTGACCTTTAAGCTTTGGTGTACATCAGGTCAGGGTTTATGTAAGGTCAGGGTTTACATCAGGTCAGGGTTTACATCGGGTCAGGGTTTACATCAGGTCAGTTCCAATGTTTGTCTTGTATTATTAACGCCTCATTTCTTCTTATTACAGGTAAGTTTGATGACAGGTGGCCTGACCAGGTAACGTCGACGTCTACGAAGGTGTCTTAATAGAGGTGTCATAATAGGGAAGGTGTCATAGTACAGAAGGTAATGGAACTGCAGCTACCATGGCTTCACAAGTGGGCGTTCATGTCTTACAAGTCTGTTATTATTCTTTTCAACTGTTTTCGAATCAGTGGCCGACGGACACGATTATGATGTGGTATACCTCAACTTTACCAAAGCCTTCGACAGGGTCCCCCATGAAAGACTAATACGTAAAGTCGAGGTACATGGAATTGGAGATGTTCTAAACTGGATTAGGGCTTGAGTACAGGACAGGAAAGAGAGGTACTCCACTAGTGACGTCACTAGTGGAGTACCCCAAGGCTCCGTACTTGGATCATTACTATTTATTATATACAAAAAAGACATAGATATAGGCGTAGACAGCAACATAAGTAAATTTGCTGATGACACTAAAACAGGGCGTGTAATTAAATCTGACGAGGTCTCCGCAAAACTACGTGAAGATCTAAAAAAAAAAAAAAGATCGCATGGTCTAGTCTAGGAGATGTAAACAGAGAAACCAGATATTAATTGAACAACGTTGTTATAGAGAAATCCGACTGTGAGAAAGATTTACAGGTAATGATAAGTATGAATTTTAAACCAAGACAACAATGTGTATTTGCTCGAAACAAAATTAACAAAGTACTTGGATTCATCCAAAGGAGTGTAAGTTACAAGACTAGCGAGGTTATTCTAAAACTATATGTCGTGCTTGTGAGACCTCACTTGGATTACGCAGTTCAGTTCAGGTCACCGTACTACAGAATGGTTATAGAATCCTTGGAAAGCGTTCAAAGGAGGATATGATAAGGCGATATGATAGAGGTGTGTAAATGGAAGTCAGGGCTGAACACAGGGGACATTACCAAAGTACTCAAACTATCCAACCAGGAGCGAACTTGTAACAATGGTTTTAAATAAGACAAATTTAGATTTAGGCGCAAAATAGGTAAACACCAGTTTGGAAATAGAGTAGTGGACGAATGGAACAAGTTACCAAATATCATCATTAACTCGAATATGCTGGATAGCTTCAAACATAGGTTGGATGGATATATGAGTGATAGTGGTTGGGTGTAAACGGTGCTGGCCAGTATGGACGAATAGGCCCGCTGCAGTTTCCTCCATTTTTATGTTCTTATACCTACCCAACTTCTCTCCCCTCCCTCCACCATCATCCCTACCCCCACCCCACCCTTCCCTCCACCACCACCCGTCCATCCCTCCCTCCTTCTCCACTTCTCTACCGCCATCTCTTCCTCTCCCCACATCCTTCCTCCCCTTTCCTCACCACGTTCTTCATCATATAATTTCCTTGTTCCTCTTTCTTCGTACTCTCTCTCTCTCTCTCTCTCTCTCTCTCTCTCTCCAGAATAGTTGCCGAGAAATGGAGATCTGAGAACTGAAAAAACGAACGGGAGTTTTTGGTGGAAATGAATGAGATTTCCAGTTTTTTTGTCAGTTCTTATAATATCAAATGTTCAATTCCAGCGGTGAAATCATTACTAAAAACAATGATATATTTTTAGAATTCTTGAATGGCCAATTTAATATTTGTTTATATAGAGTAAGCCTCCTGCCTCAGCGATTCGTGTCGATAAGGTGGATTGTCAAGCTACCAGAATTTCGTGGATAGGAAATACAGAAGCCGCATTTGTTTTTTTTTTCACTCCTGATTCTCATTCTTTGTCTTCTCGGAGTGTGACTACTGTGCCTGGGATCGAGGTTGTTCACGTAGGTCTGAGAAATGAGAGGCGGAAAATTTGACCACTGTAAGAATGTAGGAAAAATGGCACCGGAAAAAATAACACAGGAAAAAATGGCAATAGGAAAATATGGCACCAGAAAAAAAGGCATAATCACCAGACTATGAAAAAATGTCACATTATTTTTTGTTGACATGTTTTCGCTAAAATTTTATAACGTTTGTTACTGAAACTTACTTGGAGTTATATCAACGTCATAATATTAAATGTTTATTGCCTTTAACTGAAACATTCTACCGTATGTTAGTGAAAACTCGTACAGAAATGAATTACAAAATTAAAAATGTCACTTTGCATATTATTGCCTAAGATTTCCGACGACTGTTATAGCCAGCGCCTTGCACAAACTCTTGGACTGACTTGCGACTAGCTTGGCGGTCCTGGTAGAGGGTCTTCAGCCTTGTCTGGAGGTTAAATTTGTACCTGTGTATATTGATATTTTTTCAAGGAAGTAAAAATCTGGAATCTTAAATCTGATGAAAAATTATGGGTAAGGGGTATTGTGCTTCCCCTGAAATCTGTACTCATTCCCGATTACATCATAAACCCCTCCCATCACCACCACAACCACACCATCACCACAACTCCACCATTACAACAATTTTACACTGCCACTCTCTCTCTCTCTCTCTCTCTCTCTCTCTCTCTCTCTCTCTCTCTCTCTCTCTCTCTCTCTCTCTCTCTCTCTCGGCTGGGAAGCACCTCAAGATGGGGTGAACTTTGATCTGTCATTTCCTCTGCCCTAGTGCCTGCACGTTGAGGGGCAAGGTGAGGTTGTGGTGATGAGGAGAGAAGAAGGTCGCCCAGCAACAAGAGTAATCCTATGATAAGACGTTTACGTAATGGAGTGTCGTAAGGCGAGGTTTTGGGTCTGTCAGTGTTTAATGAAGGTGACGGAGTGTGAAAAGTTGACCCAGATGCCGAGACCTCCTCCTCCTCCTTCCCGGCCTTGGGGCATGTTAGTGGGACGACGAGGAGGAGGATGGAAGGAGAGGGAGGGGTAGTTTGGAAAGAAGAGGAGGAGAGGAGGGAGGGAAGGTAGTATGGGAAGGAGGAGGAGACGAGGAAGGGTAGAGAAGAGGTAATCTGGAAAGAGGAGGGAAGGGCAGTGGAAGGAAGGAAGAAGGAGAGGTAGTCTGGAAAGTGGAAGAGGAGGGAGGAGTCTATGGTAGCCCACTTTACGTATCCTGGAAAAATAAGTGTAATGTAAGGTGTAAGTGTACCAGGTGTAGGTGGACGAACAGAGGGTATCCATAAGTGTCTTGTAATTAGGTGAAGTGGCCTCCCCCCCCCCGTGACATTATCCATCATCACACCTCAGGTAGTCGGCAGCTTTCTCTAATAAACGTATGTGTGTGTGTGTGCGTGTGTGTGTGCGTGTGCGCGTGTGCGCGTGCAGATAAAAGCCCCCTTGGACAAAAAAAAACCCTAGACAAAACCCCCAGTTAAAGTACAAAGTAGGTTGGGTTGGGTTTGGTTAGGTTAAGTTCGATTAGGTTAGGTATATAAATTGTTAACTGTAAATAATAAAGAATAAAAATAATTATATACAAATTCTTATTATTATTTGTCCTTGGGGGCTTTTGTCCAAGGGGAGCTTTTGTCTTAGGAGAATTTTGTCCGAGGGTGATTTTGTCTTTGTAAAGATGGAAAAGTAACGATATTTGTGGGGGGGGGGACTGTACCTGCCTCTTGGTGATGGTGATGGTGGTGATGGCGGCGACGGTCAGTGTTGATAAATTACAGTTGTGTAGTGAACGACTCGCTGAATATTATTGTGAACCTAAATTGTGTTTATACCTGATGAATCATTGTAAACCTGCATGATGATTTTACTCCATCTCTATCTGTCTATCCGTCCGTCCTCCGTCCGTGTACAATCATCCAGTAGTTAATGAGAGGAAGCCTTGTTAGGACACGTGTTGCAACTAGCCATTACTTAACGGAAGCCACCTTGGATTTTAATTTGGTCTCGCCGAATGAAAACGTCGGAAAAAAGAAATAGGAAATTAGCTCAAATTTCTAAGTGTGAGTTAGTGTAAAGAAAAATGCAACTTTTGTCCTAGGGTGATTTTGTCCGAAAAGGATTTTGTCTTAGAGGGCTTTTGTCCCACACGGGAGAAAGAAAGAAAGAGAGAGACGGTGCTTTCATGTTCTTGTTAACGGTAGTGACGTTTTGTTGTTATCTGTTGTGGCTGGACGGGCCCCGGGAGGTGAGGTCACAGGAGCCAGGGTGAGCCACACACACACACCTGCTACGTACATCCCCCAACAACACCGGAAAAGTGTGGCGTCGCAGGCCCGGTGACATCAGTGAGCCTTCTTCACTCATCATCATTACCGTCAGTGTGTTACCGTCGTGAGTGTGGACAACAGCGCTGCTTCACCCGGGTCCTTTTACCCCTCTCTCCTGAAGGTGCCCCCGTGTTCCTGCTTCGCATCACACACTCCAACTCCCGTGACTGAGGTGTGACCGTACGCCAGAAACAACACCACCTCGCCCACGATATAGTTCACCCTTCCATCTCAATCTTGGGTCGTATTTACCAACGCACTATGGTGAAACATCCCCTAAGAGGAAGAAATTCTGACTATTGGGGTAAAAAACACGTGGAAGTGAGGCTGGACGATGGGTTGTTAAGGCGACAGGTGAAGGTGTTAAGTACCTTCCAGCAGCCTGTTGGAGGACACACTCAGGTGAGGAGGACCGGGTGGAGGACAAACCACTTGTTGCTTGTTGTAAAGTTTGTTAATGTGTTAAGTTCTTCACTGGGAGGCCTCACTGGGGGGTCTCTGGCCGTCCAAGGAAGGCATAATATTTCGGCTATATCTGTACGTACGTCACCATTAACTCTGACACACCTTTATAAACAGATACTTACATAAAAAATACTTTATACTCACGAGAAAAAAAACATTGAAACATGGTACAGACTATCCATGGTATCTAAATGTGCCCAGAAATAGTAAGACGTAAATTTCATCGCATTTTAGGCTGGTACCTCCATGCCGATAACCTTAATTAATGCTCTTATGTCCATTTACTCATTCCTGAAGTAAAATTTCGTAAGTAAAGTTAATCCAGCAGAGTCAGTACAGGTTTGATTAGGTAAAACATAAGACGTGGCACCAAACACACTTCACTTGATTACCTACTACCCTGATGATGAGTCCACCGTCTTGCTTATATCAGACTAAAAACTCGGGCTTTAAGAAACTCTACATTATTGACGACGAAAAATACAGGCGGTAAAAGGTAACGTTAAGGTCCCGTTAATCTAGAAGACATCATGATCTCCTCGGGGCCGTGATTAGAGCGAAAGTTCTATAAATATGGAGATTTTTTTAATCGGAACTTCTTTGGCATTTTTTCTTCTAAGTCAGGACGTCGCTTAAATGAGAATCAAACCCTTTTCTTAATTGTACCTTTTTTAAGTAATTTGTTACGATTTTTATTTTTTTTACGTTTAAATGTGAGTTTTATTCTAAGTGAATGTCAAGTGTAAGTTTGTGAAATTTTATTGGGATCGTCTACTCAGGGTGAATGTTCGTTTATGTGATGCTCTTCTGTTTTAGTGCTGGGTAAGTTTAGTAAATAGTGATGTACCTATGTTTTATACTCCAGAGGTTTAATAAATAATGACGTTCTTTTTTTCGGCCCATAAGTTTAGTAAATAGTGATGATCTTATGTTCTCGTGATGATAAGTTCAGTGAAAGTAACGTTCTAAAGTTATTATGGGTATAAGGTTAGTAAATAGTGAAGATACTCTTTTGTTTTTATTTCCATAAGTTAAGTAAAGAGTGGCGCTCATATGGTTTTATCTCTGTACGAGTAAGTTGAGTAAAGAGTGATGCTTTTTTGTTTTCATCTCCATAAGTTGAGTAAATAGTGATGCTTTTTTGTTTTTATCTCCATAAGTTGAGTAAATAGTGATGCTTTTTTTCATCTCCATAAGTTGAGTAAATAGTGATGCTTTTTTGTTTTCATCTCCATAAGTTGAGTAAATAGTGATGCTTTTTTTCATCTCCATAAGTTGAGTAAATAGTGATGCTTTTTTGTTTTCATCTCCATAAGTTGAGTAAATAGTGATGCTTTTTTGTTTTTATCTCCATATGTTTAGTAAATAGTGACACACTTACCTCTTTATACTGGCGACTTTAACCAGAATTTATACTTGAAAGTTATACACTCAGATAAGTGTTTGTAAATATTGATGTTCGCGTGTTTTTACCCTGGCAATTAAACTTCGATAGAACCCTGGCGCTCTCCCGACACCAATAACTTATATACAGTCACTCGCTTCATGCTCACAGATATCTCCTTCGTTCACTTATTGTGCTTTAATTACCTCGTATATTTACTTAATGGTTCATTTATTTATCTGCGCTCGAGTATTCTCATTTTGTGTCTGGTCTTATGGTGATAATGGTGCTTGAGGATGGTGCTGAGAGTCATCTATTGGTGCACTATCTTAACGTGAGGATGGTGGCGTTGTGGAGTATGGTGGTGATGTGCGAATGTAAGGGTGGGTAGTTGTGTGTGTATGTATGTATGTATTTGGTTATGTGTAGGGGTATATTTATTTTTATGCGGTTATGAAGACATATTTCCATCTGTGTGTGTGTGTGTGTGTGTGTGTATTTACCACCATTCACGAGCAGTTCATCTCCGCCTAATCCACTTAAGATATCAAAATAAATGTCTTGCCCACCACTTGAATTCCTGGACCTCTGGTGGCTGTGTTTTGATTGGCTGGCCCGGTGGGAGGAGCTGTTTACCTGTATACATTAGTGGGTGCCTGGCAGGTGCCCCTCCACGGATGTACGAGAGGGGGTGGGGGAGAGGAAATTGAGGTCAGGTCAGAGGTCAGTGTCAGAACCCGTCATTACTGATGTTAGAGGAGGGGTGTGAGGAGGAGGAAGAGGAGGAGGACGAGGACATTTGGTGAGATATAGGTAGAAATAAAGTTAAAGAGAGAGAGAGAGAGAGAGAGAGAGAGAGAGAGAGAGAGAGAGAGAGAGAGAGAGAGAGAGAGAGAGAGATGCCCACTTTAAACACTTCATCCTGACTTTAAATCATTAATTAAATTTTTCCCCATTTAACCTAACCTAACCATTGTTGCGTCTCCCCTCCCTCCCTCCCCCTTTATTAATCTGGTACCAAAGCCAACACCTATCAAACGCCCACCCTACAGGTAAATACTCCCTGACACACCAATATAGAGTTTGTTGAAATGAATCCTTAATTATTCTGTACCAACGTTACTCAGAGGGCGAAATTTTGATGGAATTGGATCACTTACATTAACCTAACCTAATCTAACCTAATCTAATCTAACCTAACCTAACCTAACCTAACCTAGCCTAACCTCACCTCCCTCCACCCAGTGTATATAGCATTAGGTGTGTTTTAATCATCGGGTAAAATAAGCTAGGGTGGGGGCTATTCTTCAGGTGATCCAGGAAATTAACATGTATTCAGTAACTAGTTGACAGTGGGGAAGGACAGTGAACCGGGAGTTGTTTTTTGTTAGGGAGTGGTTCCTACGTCTTACAGCTGGTTGGGGTGGTTCTACTGACGTGTGGTACTGGTTGAGGTGGTTCTACTGACGGGTGGTACTGGTTGAGGTGGTTCTACTGACGGGTAGTACTGGTTGAGGTGGTTCTACTGACGGGTGGTACTGGTTGAGGTGGTTCTACTGACGGGTAGTACTGGTTGAGGTGGTTCTACTGACGGGTGGTACTGGTTGAGGTGGTTCTACTGACGGGTAGTACTGGTTGAGGTGGTTCTACTGACTGGTGTTACTGGTGGTTTTACTCACGGGCGGTAACGGGTGGTACTGGTTGAGGTGGTTCTACTGACGGGTGGTACTGGTTGAGGTGGTTCTACTGACAGGTGGTACTGGTTGGGAGGTGGTTCTACTGACAGTGGTACTGGTTGAGGTGGTTCTACTGACGGGGCAACAGTTGAGGTGGTTCACTGACAGGTGGTACTGGTTGAGGTGGTTCACTGACAGGTGCAATTGCTGAGGTGGTCTCTACTGATTTTGGCAGCCTGGTTGAGGTGGTCTCTACTGACGGGCAGTACTGGTTGAGTGTGGTTCTACCTGACGGGTGGTACTGGTTGAGGTGGTTCTACTGACGGGTAGTACTGGTTGAGGTGGTTCTACTGACGGGTGGTACTGGTTGAGGTTCGTTCTACTGACGGGTGGTACTGGTTGAGGTGGTTCTACTGACAGGTGGTACTGGTTGAGGTGGTTCTACTGACAGGTGGTACTGGTTGAGGTTCGTTCTACTGACGGGTGGTACTGGTTGAGGTGGTTCTACTGACTGGTGTTACTGGTGGAAGTGGTTCTACTGACGGGTAGTACTGGTTGAGGTGGTTCTACTGACGGGTGTTACTGGTGGAAGCGGTTTTACTCACATTAGAAGGTCCGAGGTCGAATCCCGGGATAGTTTATATCACCTTACACACACACACACACACACACACACACACTTACTTTAGGATGGAGTGGGTCGAGAGGAGGAGACACAGATAGAGTCTTAATTCATTTTTGGTCGTTATTTTATGCCTCTTTAGTATCGTAGTTGAATGTTATTGCAGTTGCATCATTGGAGTTGTGTCTCAGTGCAATTTCGTCGCCATTTGTATTTACTTCTTTAAGTGTCGTATAGTATGAGTCTTAGCGTTGTTTCGTCGCCATTTCAGAATTTACGAACATGAGATATGAGACAAGGCCGAAGTTTTTGTTGTTGTGTATACGTGAGGCGGTATCTGGTATCATCAGAGGTAAGGGAGCGGAAAGTGAGTGTTTTAAACTGGAGAGAAACTGAGTGTTGAGGAGGAGGAAGAAGAAGAAGAAGAAGAAGAAGAGGAGGGGGAGGAGGAAGAAGAAGAAGAAGAAGAAGAAGAAGAAGAAGAGGAGGGGGAGGAGGGAGGAGATGGGCACGTGTATTGGGCATAGGTGAGTTGTTCGATGTTAGATGGCGGAGTTTAGCAAATGACGTAGTTTAGATAATGGCGCAGTCTACCAAACTGCTCAGTCTATCAAAGGCTTAGTTTAGCTAATGGCTCAGTCTAGCTAATGGCTCAGTCTATCTAAGCTCCCAGTCTAGCTAATGATGCAGTTTACCCAATGGGAGCTAAGTAACAGGGATGGAAGAGGTGGGGGGGGGGACGTATAATTAATGGGGAATGGGTAGGTGAGGACGGTACTGAGATAGACAGATAAGATTGATACACAGGGAAATGGGGAAGACACGAAGGTAATGGGGTGTGGAGGAGAATGGGTGTTGTTTGACAGTCACTGGATAGATAATAGATGGGAGGATAGAACCAACGAGGGATAGAGGCAACTGGTTAATGGAGGGGTGAGGAGGGTAGAGGGTGAGTGAGGGGGATGAGGAGGGGCAGCAGACGGATGTGGGGGGGGGAGGGGTAAGAGGGGTTGGCGTTGATTTCTCTCCAGTTAGTAGGTCGTGGGCACTCCCAGCCTTCCTCTCTCTCTCTCTCTCTCTCTCTCTCTCTCCTGATTATCCATTTATGCATATTATTTTCTCTCCTTCTTTCATCCCATCCCATCCCCTGTTGTATGTCAGTTCATTTCATGGCAGGTAGGGAAGGACGGGTGGGGAAGTGGTAGGGGAAGGACGGGAGGGGGAAGTGGTAGGGGAAGGACGGGAGGGGGAAGTGGTAGGGGAAGGAAAAGAGAGGGAAGTGGTAGGGGAAGGAAGAGAGGGGACGATAAGGAAAGGAGGCGAGGGGAAGGGGGGAATAGGTGGTAAGGGAAGGGGATAAAAGGGGAAAGAGAGGGGGAGAGGAGGAGAGGAAGGAGGTATATATGGATATTACTTATGACACTGGCGACGTTAAGGATAACTATGACATTACTGGTGGCACTCTGGCATCCAAGGTCTCATTAGTGACGTCCTATATGGCACTTACGTCACGGGTGTTACCAGTGTCACCTTTTAGCACTGTGACGTTACACTTGGCATTGGTGACGTGAGGTGTGGAAGCTTGGCACTGAGGCGGCCCCCTGGAGGATGGTTCTGTGCCACGCCTATCACTGCCACTCACTGAAAATAATCATCAGTCTTCAGCCGACATAAGAATTGGACGGTGCTAAAAATGCATTTGTTGTTCGGTGTGTGTGTGTGTGTGTGTGTGTGTGTGTGTGTGTGTGTGTGTGTGTGTGTGTGTGTGTGTGTGTGTGTGTGTGTGTGTGTGTGTGTGTGTGTGTGCGTGTGTGTGTGTGCGCGCGCGCGTGTGTGGGTGTGTGTGCGCGTGTGTGGGTGTGTGTGTGTGTGTTCTAAACAATGAATAATTAACTGACATCAAAATACACCCATTCACGCCCACTCACACCCTCCCTCGCCCACTCACACCCTCTCACACCCACCCCTAGCAACGAGAAAACTCAGACAAACAAACTGATCGGTTGCTAGGGTGATCAATGTACAATATTAAACACATTTTCACCATTAATACTCATGGACTAAACAAGACTCACTCCCTCACTCCAACACACTCCCTCACTCCAACACACTCACCTCCCTCACACCAACACACTCACCTCCCTCACACCAACACACGGTCATACTCTAAGGGCTATAACAGGTAGTAAGGAACCACACTTGTGTATTTAATTTAATACTACATCTTTTGTGACATGACTGGCAAGGTGAAGTGTTCTTGGCTTGTGTTATGGGGGGGAGGGAGGAGAGGGAATCACTGTCAACGTTTTATTTACTTTATACTTTTATCCTCTCTCTCTCTCTCTCTCTCTCTCTCTCTCTCTCTCTCTCTCATACACCCCTATACCCCCCTTAACAACCCCTCCACCCCCACCCACAACACCCCCCACCAACAAACCCTCCACCACCACCAACAACACACACCTCCACCCCCACCTTACCCCTCCCTGCCCCTCCCACCCCCACCAACACCCTCCCCCCCCCACCCCTCACCCCACCCCCCACCCCCCTCCCACCCCCTCACCCCTCCACCCCCACCAACACCCCTCCACACACATTCAGTTATAATGAGTGTTTTACATCCTGTTGCGTGTAGACAGAAGCCTTGACGGGGGAGAAAGGGCAAGATTGAAGGGGAAGGTATCAGTAATTTGCCCTTTTTGTGCTCTTATTGCCCTTGGGTTAGGGTGTTAAGGGTGTATGAAGGTTCCTCCAGCCCTGATCAGGAGAGAGAGAGAGAGAGAGAGAGAGAGAGAGAGACTCTGACTTTATTGTGTGTGTTTTTGTATTGTCTTACACCCTGTCCAATATCTCTCTCTCTCTCTCTCTCTCTCTCTCTCTCTCTCTCTCTCACACACACACACACACACAGTTTTGAAATATTCATCACGGTAGAGCGAGAGAAAGGCGTTTTTATGCTCGTGTGTGTGTGTGTGTCTGTCTGTCTGTCTGTCTGTCTGTCTGTCTGTCTGTCTGTCTGTGTCATAGATAAGAACGAAGGGACAGAAAGAAGAGAGATAAAGAGGAACAAGAGAATAGAAAGGAGACAAAATAACAATGTTTCAGCGAGGGAAGGAAAAAGATGATGATGTATACAAGGAATACAACAGGGGGAGAGGGGTGAGGGGGAGGGGAGGGGAGGGGTGAGGGGAGAGGGGTGAGGGAGAGGGCTGGAGGGGTGAGGGGAGGCTGAGTGGGGGGAGTAGGTACCATGAGCGACTAATTAACCTACAGCTGGACCTGTGTACAGGTAAGATAGGGAGGGAGGAGAGGGGTCTATGGAGATGAGGGAAGGAGGGGGTGAGAGGAGGAAGGGCAGTGTGTAGGTGAGAGGAGGAGGAGCATCTGCAAGAGGTGACGGTGTGCCTGCCTCCCTCCCTCCCTCCCCCTCCCTCCCTCCTCCCCCTCCTTCCCTTCCCTCCTCCCTCCCTCCTCCCCCCCTGAGACTGACCAAGCTGGTTTCATCACCCCCTTTTCCACCCCCACCTTTTCAATCCTCACACACCTGATGCACCTTCACGGGTACACACCTACACCTCCCACACCTGCTCAGATACACCACACACTTACACCTCCCACACCTGCTCAGATACGCACTTACACCTCCCACATCTGCTCAGATACGCACTTACACCTCCCACACCTGCTCAGATACACACTTACACCTCCCACACCTGCTCAGATACACAATTACACCTCCCACACCTGCTCAGATACACAATTACACCTCCCACACCTGCTCAGGTAGAAATTTTGAAGCCTCCAAAATCAGATATTTCTAAATCTCTTAAAAAAGGCGTCATCAAATTTCAGAAACTCTAAATTAAACCAAAAAAATGTAATTAAATAAGAAGATGAAGAAGAACGATACTAATTAAGGCCCAGAAGAGAGAGAGAGAGAGAGAGAGAGAGAGAGAGAGAGAGAGAGAGAGAGAGAGAGAGAGAGAGAGAGAGAGAGAGAGAGAGAGATGAGGAAGAAAGGAAAAACATAGAAAACAAGAGGAAGGAAATGAAGATGATGAGAAAAATAGTAAAGGAAGGAAATAAGATTAAGGAAGAGAGAGAAGGAAGTAATTGTGGTAGACGATGTTAGATGTCATTCACCCCTCTCACGCACTGCCCTCTCCTCCCACCTCCCCATTCTCTATCCTCCCCTCTCACTTCCTCACATGCTCTTTCATTCCTTTCACTCTATGTTTTCTCCCTTCTCACCCCACTCACTCTTTCTCCCACCTCTTTCTTCCTTCTCACTTCCAACTTTCCCTCCCTCTTTCCTCTCTTTGCTTACCTCTCTCACTTCCTACCTTTCACTCTCCAGAATCTCACAAGGTCTCTAGGTATTATAAAAAGAATAAAAGGTAAAAACCATCGCTAATTCATGACACGCTATCCCGGTCTTGTCCTTGATTATTTAAGCTCCTCTCCACCACCACCACTACTACTACCACTACCCCTTCACCACCACCTATCTCAGGAAGAGGAACAGTAGTGTATGAGTAAGGGAGGTGAATGAATCCCCCTCCCCCATCCAAGTCCCATTACCTCCTAATATGGATAATGTCAACAAACATGGGTGTTGGTAGAATGATCTTGAAAGGTTCGCACCAAATCCTCGTCCTGTGCGCCATATCCCGCTAGTGTCGTCCTCCGTGACCTGCGACATGTGTACAGTACCTTCTCCCTCCCCCTCCTCGCTATAGGCCAGGGTTGTGTGGCTGTGAGGTGCAAATTATGAGACTGCGGAGAAGATAACGTGTGAGTGTGATATTCTGTGTCTGATGAGGGAATGTAATATATCTGTAATAGTCGACTTCCTGGCCATGAGAAAAAATTACGTGAGAAACTGGAGAAATAATGTCGACAGCTTTCCTCCCTCTTACACGAAGACAAAACTAACTAATAAAATAAGATTCATTCATCACGAGTAAGTAATAAAAAAACCCAGCTGATATAGAGCTTACATAAGTTGTTTACATATGACGTCATGCAAGAGTGAACACCCTCCACACATTTCCCAGTACTTGGTCCAGTTAAAGAAGATAAATAAATAGATAATATTCCCCGAAGTCGTCTTAAAGTTCACATTAACTCGGTAGGTATACATAACACAATGTAGTTAAAATCAGCAAGTCGACTCATCCAAGGATAAACCAAGAATGTCATATATCTATAGTATATTATTGAACGGGAGTTGGATATGACTGCGGAGATGATTTACTGTATAGAATAATAGATGATAGAAAGTACACTGTGGTGGTGGTGTGGTGGTGATAGTGGTTATAATGATGATAGTGGTTATGATGATAGTGGTTATGATGATAGTGGTTATGATGGGGGTGGTAGTGTTTGTTTTGTTGATAGTGGTGGTCATGGTGGTGGTACACAGCTAGGCAGGAGTGTACGCAGCTAGGTAGGAGTGTACACAGCTAGGTAGGAGTGTACGCAGCTAGGTAGGAGTGTACACAGCTAGGCCAGGGTGTTCACATACCTACAGAGCCGCGGGCATGAGCGAGTTGGCGCCGCTGTGTCGGGCCGTTCATTAGGTGGTTGTGGAGAGGCAAGTCCAGCCCTCCACCCTCACGCAGCCTTCCACCCACACCCAAGCTTCCACCCACACCCAATCCTCCACACTCACGCAACCCTCGGACCCTCCACCTACATCCATCCCTCTACCTACATCCATCCTTCCACCCACACCCATCCCTCCACCCACACCTATCCCTCCACCCACACCCATCCCTCCACCCACACCCATCCCTCCACCCACACCCATCCCTCCACCCACCCACCCTCCACCCACACCCAACCTTCCACTTATACGCAGTCTTCCACCCACACTTTTCCAATTAATCCAATGTCATCCACCCACACGCCATTCTCACCCAAATTACACCCAGTCCCATCCACTCCATCCACGTCCCTCACTCCGCCCACACCCTCCTCCCTCTCTCCCCCGCCCACACCCTCCCCTCCCTCCCCCACCCACAGTTCCCCAAACATACTATAAGCTTAGCTAGTTTGTAGCAAGTGGTCAGCCCGCCTCTTTCTGCCTCCTCCTAAATTTCTCTAATAATCAATTTCCAAACTATTGACCCTCTCTTCCACCTCTAATCTTCACCCCTTCTTTCTCTACCCTCCCCTAAAAAATAAACTTGGGGCAACTCACCAGGCCTACACAGAGCTACCTCATACCTATGCCGTGGTTCCATGGGGAGGCGACGTTGCATTACTATACTAGGAGGATAGCCGCCGCCCGTTGACTAGACCACCCATCTATCATGCGTCCGTCCGTGAAAAAAAAAAGATGTTCTCGGTACCGTTTTAGTGGATTATTTTAAACAGCTGAAGACAGGGTCGTGTAAAAGAATATTGATAAGAAAATTAAACGAACATAATGTCCCTCTTTCTTCTGATAAGTTAAATTTACGTAAAATGAGAAAACACTGAAAACATTGTGAGTGAAGCGACGTGAAAATCGCCACATCTTACTGTTTTTGTCCATGTATTGTCGTATGTCTGATTAGTTTCCTCTACAGTACTTCAAGCGACATTTTCTTTGATTATGAATTTTGTCTTAGTTTGTCTCTGATAGATAGATAGTTTAGCAGTTTCGTGAATACATTATTTTCATAGTATTTTGAGCTTTATTATTATTATTATTATTATTATTATTATTATTACTACTATTATTATTATACTGTTATTTTGTCATTATTTATTTATTTACTGTTATAAGTATGATGATGTAATAACCGTAATGTTACAATGATTATATTATTAATGCTTTTAATGGTAATGGTAATAATAATAATTGAGGAATTTGTGTAATAGGGGCAATAGTTGTATAAGGTTGTAATAGGGGCAATAGGTATGCAAGGGTGTAATAGGTATTTTGTCGGTGTAATAATTGTGTAATAATAAATGTGTTTTCGTATTTCAGCGTGGCGAAGGTGTGGCTCTAGACAGAACAGAGCAGAATGGTCTACTGGTGCGGATGTTAGGTGAGTCACTCTGCCTTATGATCCCCCCCCTCCTCCCTCCCTCACTCACTCACTCACTCAAACTCCTTCATTCACTCACACTCCCTCATCCACTCACTCACACACTCATTCTATCTCCCTCTCTCTTTCAAGCTCTCGTGGATTCTTATCTTTCTCACTCTTCCTCTCTTCTTCCTTCCTTCCTTCCTTCTCTCTCTCTCTCTCTCTCTCTCTCTCTCTCTCTCTCAAGCTCTCGTGGACTATCTTTCACCCTTCCTTCCTTCTCTCTCTTTCATGCTCTAGTGAACTCTATCTCTCTCACCCTTCCTCCCTTCCTTCCTCCCTTCACGAAAAAATATAACCCTGTCAACTAATCATACACAAATAATTCTTATATATTTTATTTATTATATAATAAATCTCATTTCATATGTTTTTCACCCATATGGAAGTACTTTTGAAATATATTTGTGAAGTAAGAAACAAAAAAGAGACGATTTTGTATATTTCGCCTGTTATTAAGACAATTTTATCGAGAATAATAATTAATAGAATTTTCGTCGTTCTTATTGATGTAGAATTGGAATTTAATAGTGTGTCAAGTCCTTGTATGGTTGTAGTATGAAGCTGAGGGAAAAAATAACTATCTTGCGTTTCTTACAATACACTAAACTACTGGATAGGTTTCAAGTCCTCCTTACAAGATGATATACGGCTTTTTTTAATCTTTAAATGTATGAAATTGTATTTATTTTTTATTTGTACTGTTCACTATTATAGATGTTAGTTTATACACCAGGAAACAATTATATATTTAAAAGAACCCCCCCCCCCAAAAAAAAATATGGTCATTCTTTTTCATTTTTAGCTCCCGTTTTCTCTTACAAAGTGAGATGGATAACTTGTGTATTTTATAGTAGTTTATACACCGGCTAAATTGCTTTCACGCGTTTAGTGCCTTCAATGGGAGGGTATTTAGTATAGCAGAAAGGGATAAAGAGAATGAATGGCGCCTGTTATGACAGTTTCAGCAGGTGATACATCATTATTTTTGCCGGAGTGGTCTTAATTTTTTTTTTTTCATTCTTTTATCTTTTGGGATCGTGAGAGATTGAATGATGTGTTTGAGAACGAACTGCTGGTGTGTATCTTGAGGCTTTGATCTCGAGGAGTGGTTTCTGTGATGTGTGTTTATGTAGAAAGGGGAGGGAAGGAGGTGGATATGAGGAGGAACAAGGGGAAGGTAGGAGCGAAGAAACAGTGGGGGGGTGGCGAGTATATTTAAATATCAAAGACCACAGTTCCCACAAGTATTTCCGTATTGTTTTATGTTATTAAATATACCGTAGAGCTCATATAGGTACAATACAGTATTTATTTTCAATTATATATTTACTTATTCTAGTAAAGTCAGTATTGTTTGTATTATGGTAAGATAATTTTAACACTGTTCTTATAAATTCTCAGTATAGTAAAGTCTTGTGTGGTGGTGATGGTGTTTGCCTCCTACGCTCTTAAGAGATCAATTTGCATAATTTGTCACGCTTCTGAGCGCTATGTTACACCCGAGGATTATTGAGTTTAATAAGAATATTCGAACAAGAGCCTTGTGTAGTTATGGATTCACTTTTATATTTACAGTATTCTGATTTTTTTAATTTCTTAGGAGATTATTTTTTTTTCTTATTTCAAAAATGTCTGTGACTTCCTCTTGCCTCCCAGTGTGTGTGTGTGTGTGTGTGTGTGTGTGTGTGTGTGTGTGTGTGTGTGTGTGTGTGTGTGTGTGTGTGTGTGTGTGTGTGTGTGTGTGTGTGGCAATTCAGAGAGAAAAAGTAGAAGAGTTATTACATATTGCAAGAAGTTTTAAGCTATTCTAATCCTTTTTTATAGAGAAACGTCATGTAAACTTTGTGCTGATCCACTTAGCAGCGCTACAGAAGTCATATCCAATTTTAACATTATTTTATATACTTATTATTTAAGATTTAAACATAAGAACAAGTATTGGTCTTTATACATTTGTTTTGGATCACTTGAAGATTAACCTCTCATGTTATTTCAGCAGATGATTAAGCACCCTAAGTCTTCTTTTAGGAGGGGGGGGGGGAGATAGGTGTTCAGTTAGGTCAGGTTAGCGTAAGGATGGTTAATCTTAAGGTGAAATATACTGGGTGATCAAATCTTCAAGAGATTATATACTTTAGTGTCTTGTCTTGAAGCTGTAGGTACAATGCAGTCAGGGAAAGATGCTTCTATACCCCGTATGGTCCCCAGTCAGGATGTGGGGGAGGTATTCGACTTGTGTGTCATGGATCGCGCTTCGAGTCATCCATTGCAACCGTACATGGATATAGATTCATGCATGGCGCGTATCTTGGCTAGGGGATATAGAAGCACATTTTCCTTGCTGTACATAAGTGTAAATCACAGGGTTAGGTGGTTTAAATTATGGTTTAAATACAAATATTTTTTAACAATTAATTAAAATCACTTTGGTTTTTGTATGTTAAATGTAAAAGGAAATAAAAATTAAATAATTGCTTATGTAGTGAATTGTTATAAACTAATTAGCCAAAGAAACAAAGTATACTATGCCTATATCACAGTAGCCTACATAATAAAACACAAAAAAATACAATAATTGTTTTGTAACTGAAAAAAAAAAACAAGTTTAAGACAAGTGAGATCACTGTTTACCTGACATGTATTATTGTACTGTACTGTAGGGGCTGTAGTTTACTGTAGGGGCTGTAGTGTACTGTAGGGGCTGTAGTTTACTGTAGGGGCTGTAGTTTACTGTAGGGGCTGTAGTTTACTGTAGGGGCTGTGGGCTGTAGGGTTTACTGTAGGGGCTGTAGTGTAGCTGTAGGCTGTAGTGTAAATGTGTAGGGGCTGTGTGTACTGTAGGGCTGTAGGCTTGGTAGGGGCTGTAGGTGTACTCGGTAGGGGCTGTAGTTTACTGTTTTAGGCACCAGAGTAATGTAGTTTACTGTAGGGGCTGTAGTTTACTGTAGGGGCTGTAGTGTACTGTAGGGGCTGTAGTTTACTGTAGGGGCTGTAGTTTACTGTAGGGGCTGTAGTTTACTGTAGGGGCTGTAGTTTACTGTAGGGGCTGTAGTTAAATATTAAAGGTACTGATAACTTGTTTTAGGTTTACTTCAGTTATAAAACAAAAAAATCAACTAAATCACAGCACTTTGGGATACATCATGATATTTAGTATTTATAAAATACACTAATCAAATTCTCTCATCTCTTAAACCTTTGCTACATCACGCATTACAAACACCAAGTTCTGATTTAATTAAGCATCTTCGTAACCATGACCAGAGTCTGCATTCAGAGACATAAAAAGAAAGACAAGTCTGGCTGCTTATTCTGTGAACGGCTCCATCGCTTCAATGAACACGTCCATCAGAGAAGACTGGGAACAGTAATTTGTCAACCAGGGAAAAGATCTGATTTTATTTTTGTTTTCAAATATGATTGAAATGCGAAAATCCTATTTATATCAAATAAACCAGATTGTTTTACTTAAAAAAATCAACAACCCTGGTGCCGAATCAACGCCTCCAGTGAGTTAGTGTGTTAGGTCTTCACCATATCACTCGAGGTAGGTGAGTGTTGGAAGAAGGTAAATCTAGTAATCCAAGATGTGCTGCAAAAAATATGAGACCGATTTTACAACAAAGAACAAAATCTGGGACGTTTAAACACTCCAAAACCGAGATAGAAGTTTATATTTCTTTTGTAATTAATATTTTATGCGCCGTCTTACTTTTGCAATTGTTTTAATATAGAATACGCGTTGTCAAAACAAAACAAGAATATAATAGTTTGGGATGAGACGATACAAAGAAAACGTCACTGTTCCTTCCTGTCTCGACTCCTTGTTATGTAAATGGTGTATAATAGACGTTGTCCTTGGGAATCTCATCTCCGTGGCTTCCCCTCTTGTTTCCTTCCTTGAACACTCCTTCCCTAGTTTCCCTTTCCTAAATTCTTCCTCTCTACGTCTGTTTCCTTTCCTATCATCTCCAGTTCCCCTTCTCCTCCTCTCCTCAAGTCCTCCTCTTCCTCCTTTATCGTCCTTCTTTCCAACCTTACTTACCTTTCCAGCTCTCCACTCCTTCCTCCTCCTCTTCTTCTTTCTCCTCCACCTTCACCATCCCTGCTCCATCGACTCCCACTTACCCCTCCTGCCCCCTCCTCGCCGTCACCCCCCTCCCTCCTCCAACAGGTCACGAGAAAGACGGTACTCTGAGACTTTCACCGCCGTGTAGGTGGAAGCGACCAAGGAGCGTCGGGGCGTAACGGAAGGGTACACACTACTCTCCTCTGTTCGTACACACCCATCAACACGTGTTATTCTCTGCAAGACTCAGGGGCGGATCCAGGAATATCAAAGGGGTCCAAGATGTTGTGGGTAGGGGAACATGGCGAGCCCACCCTGCTGAGGGGTTTTAAATCTGGCTAATATCATGGGCATTTTGAGGTCATTTTGAAGCCATGTGCACTTGAGGTTAGGAGATATCCTGAGGTCAATAGTAATTACTTTTTCCTATACAAAAAAAAAACGCGTGAGTGCCCCTGCAAGTGCGTCCCTATCATAATCTACCCCTTATTGTACGTGCGTGTCTATCATAACCAGCCTCTTTCATACACACGTTCCGAGCATAGAAAAAAAGGACAATAGAAGTGTTGTAATTAATGAGTAGCTCCCTCGGGTAGTGGGTCTTAAATCTGACAGGTAACGTAGACTGTGAGTATAATGACTGTAGGCTTTGGGAATTGTATACAAATTAACCAAGCTAAATATAGGTTTGGTTTGGTTAGACATAAGTTAGGTTATGCTTGGTTTGGCTAGTTTAGGTTAGGTAAGATTAGATCAGATTAGGTTAGGTATGATTTGGTTTGACTAGGTTCGATTAAATTAAATTAAGTTATGTTAGGTTTGATTAGACTACACACACACACACACACACACACACACACACACACACACACACACACACGACCAACACGACCTTCGAAATTAGATTTTACAATTAACAACTGACGTCATAGACACTGAACCAATCATCGCTGGTCTTTAGAGAACAGTGAAAACCAATCACCGCACACCATTCAGCTTCCCATCACAGCCTACCTCTCAACCCTAAACCAAGCTCATCTCCCACCCTCTCACCCAATCAGCGTGCAACTTGAGGCCCCCCCCCCCTATTTGTTACCCAGTCAAGAAACTTCTTTACTGGCTCAATACAGATAATGTTTACTAAGTGGTCGGAACTGGGGAGTAATCTGTAACACGAAGGCTGGGGGTAGCACAGGGTGAGAATGTAACCCCGGTGTTCAACATGGCTAATGCGTGTTAATGACTCTTCAAGGACCAGTATAGCTACTCTGGAATACTGAAGACGACAACTTCTTACGAACACATAAGCATTTCAATGATATGTTAAACTGTCTCTTTTATTGACGTCATATGCAAGGTCTCGATACGTGTGTGTGTGGGGAGTATACAAGACACACCTCTAACGTGTTAGTTCCGGCTTCCTTTCTCGACTATCATCCACTTCCTCTTCCCGTCTCCCCTCCACCTTTCTTTCTCCCACTCTCTCTTTCCTTCTGTTTCTCTCTCTCTCTTTTGATCTTCGTCCTTCTCTCTTCACCATCCCTCGACCCTACCTTTCACTCTCGTTCTCCCTACCAATACTCTCTCCTTCCCATCTCATTAAGTCTTGGTATTTTTTTTTGTAGAGAAAGGAGGGTGAAAGAAGATTAGAGGTGGGGGAAGGAAGTTATAGTTCGGAAGTGAAGAATTTAGGAGGAGGTAAGAGAGGGCGGGTTAATAGTGTGTTAGGGTTGTGTCATGCGCTAGTTATTGTCTGTCGGTACAGGCACTAGACATCCAACCCTATCCCATACATGGGTGTTTTAAGGGCCTTATTTCATATTCCGGCGACCCTACTGGCGGATGTTGGTCTAGGGAGGCTGTCTATTGCCTGGCCGTGTAGATCTGGGGTGGTAATGGACCTTTTGAGATTTGGTAACTTTTTGGGAACCATGTATGGTTGTTGTCGTTATCTGGTGGGAGTCTTTGAAGGAGTTCTTGCTCTGATCGCTCTATCTTTTGCCAGATTCTGCTGGCCAGGGTGTGCAGCTACTGGTTGATGGGTTTCATTCTCAGGTCTCTATGTATCTCGGCTGTGGTTCTGGTGAAGGGGTATTTTTCGCCTGTGATGAATCTTAGGGCTTCATTTTGAACCACCTGTAATTTTAATATTTGAGTGGTGCTCATAGTATGAAGAGGTACTGCTGGGTAAGTTAATATCGGTGTGATAAATGATGTCACCAGGTGGAGTTTTTATTTTCTCAGGAAGCGCTTTAAAGCGGTATAGTTTTCTCAGCTCTCTTCTTGCCTTTTCCTTCCTGGTGTGGACATGATGGGAGTAACCTGTCGTGGATATATACAGGCCCAGGAGGGTCCCTCTGCTTTTGTATTCTATCTGGGCATTATTGGTTACTAATGGATGGGTTTTCCTTCTGCATAAGGGTATCACTGTGAATTTCGGGAGACTGGTTTGGATTTTCCATTGTTTTTCATAATTATTTACCCTTTCTAATTCCCGCCTGGTGTTGTCGGCCTGTAACGCTCGCGATTTTCCTTGATGTGTTGTTATTTGAGTGATGTCATCTGCATACATAACATCTTCGTTACCTATTCTAGTGGGAGGCGGAGTGTCACGTGTCACTCTCTTTCTCTCTCATTCATATACTTTATCTCCCTTCCTTTGATTGTGTGTTTCCTCTTCGTCTCTCCATCGCCAACAAGCCTTGACATCAACCCTGGCGAGCTCGTGCCAGCCAACCCAGGAACTGTGAAGGAGACGCCGTCAGGTTGAGCTAACTGGGTGAGGAGTGACGGCTGTTGGCGGGGACCCACTCAGATGGACAGTGACGGCTGTGTAAAGCGCGTTCTTGTGGGACAGTGACGGCTGTGTTGTATATTCCCGTGGACGGTGATGACTGTGTGGTGTTATTCAGGTAGACTGTGAATGAAGCGCAGTGCATTCATGTGGACAATGACGGTCATTTAGTATATTTTGTGGACATTGGTGCGGTGTTTGATCACGGGGTGTACTCGGTAACCAAGGATTGAATCGAGGAATAACTTGCCTACCTCATCGGGTTCCTACAATCCCCCCCCCCCTCACACATTCTACCTCATCTCTCAATGATTTACATCCTATCAGAAATATACTATACGTTGAAACTAAAATAAAATAAAAAGAGGATTCACACTTCACCTAAAATGGGAGAATAACGAGATCATCGTGTGTGTGGCGTTCTCTGGGTTTATCTTCGTGGGAGAGTTGGAGGAGGGGCTACAGACTGTATTGGTTTGTCTTTGTGTGAGCGTTCGAGTGTCATGGAAGCGAGTGTGTTTTATAACTCTGTGGTGTTGTAATGTAGGTAAGTGTTTTAGGGAGTGTTATATTTATTACTATAATTCTGTAAGTGCTTGACTAACACACAGAGATAGATGGCAAGCAAATAGGTATACGTGGATTTATATTATTTCTCTGTGTATTATTGTTGTCATTCATTTTGCTGTGTTTGTCTTTACTTCGCTTATGTTATGACTGAAACTATTGATCCTTCGTTGGGTTAATCACGAGTCACAAAATAAACTGGTCCCTGTTTGGGCAATAGGATAGATAGATAAATAGATATTTACAGTATTAAGTTAAATCGTCATGCAAGTTTAAAATTGGTTCAGCATGTCTGTAGACAATTCAGGTATATAGTTGAGCATTTATATAGACTTAATAATAATAATAATTAACGGTTTATTGAAAGAGCTTGGCAGCCAGAAGGCTGAAAATATACAGTTACATATTTGGGGAATGGGTTTCGAATTACAAATAATATACAAGTAACATAAGTGATACAAATAAGATATATAATAACTAGATGGGGAAAAGCTCAAACTACAGTGCATTTCAACATAGTGACAGTGCAAGAAGTAGTATTTACTGGGAGTGAATACACTGGTTTATTACAAGTTATTGATAACTTTTACAGTGGTTGGGACTGGGCTGTTCTTATAGCGATCAGTTCGTGCACGTATGGGCTGGATGCGGTTGTGGTGTCGAACTTTGCAGGAATACAGTGTACATAGACCGTGCAGGTGTGCAAATACTGTACCAATTTACTTACAGACTATGGCTAACAAGCAATGGTTTGTATACCCACCTAGGATAGCCAACAATACCGCCAGATGCTTGCTTCCAGTAGGGTCCTTTGCTCAGGCTTGGTTACTGATCATTTAGAGAAAATATTCAAGAATAAGTTATTTTTTTATGAATACAATATTGCATTTAGAGACCAATGTTTTTTTTTTTTTGCCCCGCGCCCTCTAACAAGCCAGTTCTGACCCCCCCCCCTTCCTCTCTACCCCCTGATGTTTAAGTGTACAGATTTTTATTATAATTTGTTAAATGCGATATCAGTATAAGAACGAAATAAAGACATCTTACACTTGCAATAATTTTATTTAGTAATCCAAATGTTGTGCAAAACAAGGCAGAAAATATTCGCAGGGCTAACACAGCAGGTACTCGGTAATGAAATGGATTATACTAGTCTTCTATACCTTTAATTTCATATAACAATAAAAACAAAACGCATGAACACATTCTACAGTATATATAAAATTTTGGGGTGTTCTCTTTTGGCATAGATGTTCTCGTAAGGTGGCGCCCTCTGGCTTAATACATCAGAACCACTGGAGGCTATAGACTATCCGAGCTTAAACTAAGTTACTCTCACTGACTTCACTTCTTGTAAGATGACGTCACTGAGCATAATTACCGCTTGGTATGAGTCACTGATGACCATAAATGAGTGCACGTGATTTTTGTCCATGATTTATCTTCACTTAATTAGAAGTTTGTTATTGGTAATTTAGTTTACATTTAATCAGGCCGTGATTAACAACCAGGCATATTAATAGGAATTGTGATATCTGTAATAAATACGTTACTAATGATGGAAATAAAATGGAAAGGAAAAAATTTAAACTCTCCATTCTCATGATCGCAATACACACACACACATACACATACACACACACACACACACACACACACACACACACACACACACACACTAAACTGAATTTTAATTTTCCCGATGTAGTTTCGGCAATTACGTATTTTGTTAATGTATGACCCTTGTAACCGCATATTTAGTAACGCATACAAATTGCCGATAAGTATTTCCTGTATACAGCGCTGAGCATTACGCCTTTACTTGTTTCTCTGTGGTGCAAGTTCTACACCTTAGTAGTTATGATATACTTTAGTGAGTAGCAATAAGCTGTTGTCTATTAAAAAGTTTTATTTACAGCGGTGTGTGTGTGCGTGTGTGTGTGTGTGTGTGTGTGTGTGTGTGTGTGTGTGTGTGTGTGTGTGTGTGTGTGTGTGTGTGTGTGTTTCACAGCCACGTGAGGGAAGGCTGTGTTGCAAAGTATGGCGGTGTAAGATGTTTGCAAGGTTTATAGACCGGAACACAGGAGTGTCGTCATCTGATTAACACACAATTGTGTGTTGCTTGTTGTTTTTAGTAGCTCAAGTAAGCATGAAGTCTTGATACACACACACACACACACACACACACACACACACACAGATCTGATGTAAGAATTTCTTAAAGGGTTGGTGAAGCGTTACCTACGGCAGGACGTTGTTAAGACGAGACAAACACTGGATTTCAGATAACATTCTTCCACAGGATGTTGTAAAGATGTTGTAACTACATCTTACGAAGTAGCGTTGACGTTATAATGTTATTGCGCTTCGATAACTTTGGTGTTTAAGCGCGTAACAAGGTTAGTAATCACACTAGTCCATCAACAAAAATCCAAATATTATGATGGGTGGAACTAGCAGTTACACCGAACGATATTGCAGCTACCAGTAACATTCTATTTCAAAACGTCAATATATCACAACAGTCCTTGTTCAAGTGTTCGTGTACCCGGTGTAAGCATTCCTAGGAGGGGAGGAATGAACCACTTCTCTGATATAATGATTCTTGGAAATTTCACCAGACTTAAAGCCTTGTTTCAGTACTCACATTGCATTCATTTGCATTGGCGCAGATTTGTTGTGACTGAAGGGGGGGGGGGTGACTTCCTAGACCAGTGAGAACATCGAATACCATCTTTGAGATTGTTGCATCACCGGTGCTTGAGACATTAAACAATCCAATGATATCGTGGGTACCAGCAACACAGACAGCAAAAATCTGATGCCGTTGAATGTCGCTTGCAAGTTTTCTCAATATGATGTGGCAGTAAATTTGTCTTTCTCTCCATATAAAACCGTAAATCAGGGTCATTATGCCCCAGAAGCTTCAGTTACTGTAAGAAGTTTCCTTCCTCTTCTGTATGACCGAGAAATACGAGTCCGCTAGACTTTGGTTGAGTAAGTAGCTCACCGAGTTGAAGATTTTGACGAGGCTTTTACAGGCTGCTTCTTGCTGCTTCTTATTGTCATCATCCAGTAGGACATTAATGGAGGGCGTTTTCATTGAAGCTACTTTTGATAACATGTGTTCACTAAACTTCCTTGGCCTTTTTCAGTTGTCAAATCCAGTCGAAATAAAAGTAGGCTCTTTAGTCCAGTCAAATTAAGCTTATTTTAATTAAATAAATGCACTAATTTATAAAAAAGCTGTATGGAAGTTCTCTAAACCTGTAGAAGCAATATATCAAACTCCCCCACATAAATCCACCCTGAGCTCCGTCCGCCATCTTGGAAAATGACCGCCAAATTAGTTTTTTGCCATTTACGTGGAAACGGTTGGTCTGATGACAAAAGCAGTGGAGAGCGAAATTGCAGAGTGTGAAATTTCCTACAAAAAGAATCTTCTGCACTTTTTCTCTAAGAATGACTGTTTCGAAGATATAGTGCCTTTGTTTCTTTATATTCAAATTACAGCAACATTACAGTACAGCAAAAACACAACTATTGTTTTCGATGGATACAGTGACACAATACAAAAAAGGCTGAGGCAACGAAGATCTTGCTTACTGCGAAACACTCACATCATCTTCCAATGTGAGACAAATGTTGATCAGGAAAAGTTACTAGGAAATGAGCATAACAAATCAGGATTTATAAATCAACTATCAGAAAAAAAAATAAGTAATAGCAGTTTATCAATGAAACAAGCAACTGATGATGTAGATTTATTAATTATTCAGACAGCTGTACATCAGTCTTTAAACTGTTCAAAAACTGTTGCTGTTGAAGATGGAATTGCAATGGTACAGTATTATTAAGAATTACGTTAATATTGTCGTGGAGGGGGGGGGGGGTGATTATATAGGAAATACAGTAATTCAACTCCATGTAAAGGGTGATGCATTCCCTCCACCCCCCCCCCCAGCATCTCAAGTTAGCATTTTCTATTGGTCTATTTCAGCCAGGTTGTTAAAATGTAAAATATTTCCAAGTTCATCGTGTCTCAGAATCAAGTACTAAAATGAAACATGTATATGTTGGGATCAAAGGCCGAAAACGACCACAACGCGTTGTGAATGTTTTCAAAAGAACCAGAAAATGAAATTTTGCGTCTTGGGTTTTACCCAAAAGATACAACCTAACCAAACCTAATCAAACTCAACCCAAACAAACCTAACCTAACCTAACCTAACTTTACTTTACCTTACCTTACCTAACCTGTAGCAAAATTTCGCTTTCTGGTTATTTTCCAAACAAAGTTTTCGGTCCTGAAGCCCAACACATACATTATCCTCACCTCACGTGATCTCACTGCCTAGTGCCGCACATAACCCTCATATGGGACACCCCTCATGGCAGCAGCCAATCATTCGTTTTTTACTTTTTATATTATGTTACCCAGAGGAGGGGAATTCCATTGCCCATTGTGTAATTTATTCTCAAGTCAACAGGAAGCAAAAGCTTGACTTGGCATATCGCTTGAAAGTTAACCCTCCGAATATACAGTTAACAAGGGTGAATGATGGATGGAGTCATGTTTAGTGTTGACTCATAATCACAACACAGTGTGTGGTCAGCCACTAAGACCCATTTGATGGAGTGACCCAAGTATTTGGTATACATGTCAGCTAGATTATTGATATTTAAAAGTCATCTGCGTTTCAGTAAGGTATATTATGTGCGTGTACATGTTTCAGGTGATGTAAAGGGCAGTGCCACAGTTGAGACATCCCTCACCCCGAGCGTGGGAGCTCCTGGGTCTTCCGATGCCTGGCGTAACTCGGCGGGCAGCGCCAGCAGCAGCGTGGCGGCCAGCACTGGGATGGGCAGCAGCAGTGTTGGTGGGGACATGAACGTGGGTGAGGCAGAGGAACGACTCCTGCGGGGTGTGGTGAGGGGTACTTCCTCCTGCAATAGGTTCATGACACTCCATCGTCGGCGCCGCCGCAAGCCACCCACCAGGCTGATAGGCTTAGAGCAGCATCACCAAGCCCTCCTTGACGACCTCTACCATGGACCCACACAAGTGAGTTACTGTGTGCTTTCTTCATCATGTACTAATGTTTTTAATAATGTCTACGTATGGTATATTTTGTAAGTAGTAATTATTTAGTAATTATTTAATTATTAATTGTTTCCAGTTATAAAACTTCAGTACAATACCTTGACATGTACTGATCAAGATAAGTCATTATGCCATAAAACTACAACTGTTGTATATATAGGCCCTATACAACAAGGAACTTTGATAATTAAATAAGCATCCTTCTTTTAGATTATTTTGTTTACGTACTGTACATGTGTATGTACCGTATACATGGGTGTACGCGTACCCTACATGTTATGAATAAACACTCATTAGCACACGAATACAGTATGCTTCTGGCCGTGTGTGTGTGTGTGTGTGTGTGTGTGTGTGTGTGTGTGTGTGTGTGTGTGTGTGTGTGTGTGCACGCGCGCTATTAAAGGGGAGAATGAAATTTGTATATTTTGTCAAGACTGGTAAAGAGTACACAATGGAAACATGGACAAGATAAATTTCGATAAAACCACAGGAAAGGGGAAACACTGGAGCACCTTAGCTTTCATCTTCATTCAAAACATCTTCAGATATACTGTGTATATATATATATATATATATATATATATATATATATATATATATATATATATATATATATATATATATATATATATATATATATATATATATATATATATATATATATATATATGCCCATGGAGAGACCTAATCAGACAAGAATAAATAGATAGGCATGCAGGATGAGGTATTAGGGAGAGAGACAGTCTGTCAACCAGGAAGAGACTTTACCTTTGACCCATGTGACCACCACTAGTGACCCCACTTGGACTTACCCTACCTTAGGTAATTCCAAAGTGATCCACTGCCACATAGCAGTTAATCCATCAAGCAGACCGCGCCGAACTGGGCCCGTAAACTCACACAAGTTAAAATGTTTAAATTGTTGACTATTTATACTTATTTCACTGTTACATTTTTGTAGTTACCTACTCTTAGGTGAAGAAACAGTCATGAATTGTGTGTGAAGACTAACTGGAAAGGTAAACGGGTAGATGAAGGAAGTCCAAGCTCTGTCAGAAATTGCTAAGACTGAGTCACATGTGTAATTGGGAAATTATGTTCAATCTAGGAAAATGTTTACATCTTACTGGGAAATTTCTGGTTTGACTGTGTAGGAGCCCTGGCCACGATGTCTCAGTTTGTATGAAAGACTGTAATGTGCAACTGCAGTACTCTAAGTGAGGGAGCACTATACTTAAACTGCCTTATGTGACAGACCAAACATAATGTGGTGCTCACTCACATAGTTTATAATACTGTACTATACATACTGTAATTCTCTTTGGCGTCCAAGATATACCAGTACTAAAGACTGTTAATTGATTGAGAACTACCAAAGGAGGGCCCACTAAACCATTTATTGGGAGTGATTGAAACATCTATGGTTACCTAGTTTATACTATAGAAGGGCAAGAGACAATTTAATAGAAGGTCACAAATACCTTATAGGGACTACTGTACTCAGTCAAATGTACCATACGTTTTTGTAGTTGACAGATGGCATTTGCTCCAATAGAGATCACAGCCCTAAGTTAAAAAAAGATACTTGTATTAGTACAGAAAAAAAGGAAAATCTATGTGTTGGGAGCTTGTAAAATAACCTACCAGAGAAAATTTTAACAGACTTGAACAACACTGACACACGTTCAGGTACAGTATTTAAAAAAAAAGTATCTGTCCACACTGTGTGAAACATTATGAGACCACAGATGATAGATATTGGGACATGCATTTGCTTTTGTATACTGTATAGTTTAACATAAGTAATGCAATGTTTATATATTTAGGCATAATTAATATGATGTTCAGTTACTGTAACCGCCCAATGAGCGACTGTGGGATAATGAGACCCTTGCACCTAGGATTCGATTGTTCTTTATTCGGTCAAAACCTGCAGAGTACAAATTACATATGTTGCATATGAGATAATTAATTCACTCGTACGTTCCTTCACTATTAACAAATACATTTGATATATTTGAGTAGAGTAGGGTGTTAAACCATATAAAAACTTATGTGTTTCGGGTCTAATATAGGACTTAGCTCCCTGACTTGTTAGCTCACTGGACGGCTAGAGACTATCTTCTGAACCCCACAGGGTTTGAGACAGCCAGAGGCGAGGGCCATCTGTTTCACATTTAACACCTCAGCAAAGTTCTTTGTCAACACTCTGTCTCTCTCCTGTCTCCCTTTCTCTCTCTCTATCCCTCTATTTCTCTCTCTCTTCTATTTTATCCTACTGTGGCGGTAACAATATTCCACACAGCCTTGCATGTCAACCCTCCCGGAACATCATGAGTTGCATGTAGCATTTCGATAGTCATTGGGCCGATCCTGGCAGTTACTTTTTTGAGCTACTGTATATTAAGAGTTCATACATGCCCATACAGTACTTGCCAACAGACAACAGAATGACTGCCTTACCAGGGTCAAAAATTATAAGTATACCAATGTTTCCACACTGTCTTTATTGGGTCATGAGGACTCTGACAACCACTCACTTATTTATGAAATATAAATTTTTATTTAAGCCTTCATATTTTTGTGATTTCAGTGTGTCCTATCTCATGTTGGCGTGTGGAGCTTCAATGCCTTTGCCCTGGACAGCGTGTGTGGGGGTCGTCCTGTATCAGTGCTGTGCGTCTACCTTCTGCACAAATATGGTCTTATACAACATTTTAATTTTGACACAGTTACTGTCTGGAAGTGCTTTAGTAAGTACTATACCTTCTCTTACTTGCGCTTTGTGGTCATACATAGAAAATTCGGTATCTTGACACCTTACCTACAACGTACTTCTTTGACTTAGAATTAATGGTAGATAGACTCTGTACTGCTAGAAATTGGGTATGAAAATTGAGAGGATTAATTAAATAATGATATTAATACTATATACTGTACATATTAGAATATGTTAAGGTTAACAGAACTTTAGAACTATAAAGTAGTGTAATAGTGACTGTAGAAAAGGATCATGTTAGATTTAACTTAATACTTCATATGCACTGGACTAGTACATGAACATCCCTTGTAATAAACATCATGATAAACTATTTTGCAGAAAAATTACTGTTAGACATATATTTTTTGCCTCAAGAAATACACAAACTAAGAGATACATAACTTGTGTGTTGAAAAAGCATTGTGGAGTTGGTTATTAATGTGTATATTATTTTTTATTAGGTGTTTTGAACTGCATTCAGTCATTTTAAATGCCATACATTACTACTAAAGTACAGTAAATGCACAAATTCCTCACTTTAGAAAAATCATTTAAGAATTAATGACACATCTAAACTGGTCACCATATCAATTAATCAGTCCCTGAACTTCTACGTGTAAAACCTTTGACTAAAAGAAACTTCCAACTGGTCAAGAAAGAATTTTGTGAGGTCAAAATTTATTTCCACTTTATTAGTTCTAAAACAAATAATTTGTCCATACAGTACAGTATGTTGAAGAATATTGATGTAGTTTTCTTTTTAATCCAGGTTTAATTGAGGACGGGTATCACTCATCCAACCCTTACCATAATGCCATCCATGCAGCTGATGTGACCCAGGCCATGCATTGCTATCTTCAGGAAGACAAGGTATTCCTTATATCTCTCTCTGTTTATGCCTTAGGTTCTGTTTTCATTTATGTTCCTTCATATCTGTGGCACCAGCATCCACTCTCCCTTCCTCTCTCTATACCCTAGTTAGCAGCACAATACCATATATTTACTGTATCTAGCAATCATTTTTTTATATGAGTACAGATCCAGTTCAAGCAATTATTGGGGGGGGGGTCCAAACTGATATTGAAGATATAAATAACTACTTACCTGTGAAACACAATCAACCCTTTGCAACACCATAAGACACCTGAAGATAACAAACAATACTGTGCATGTACCACATTGATCTTTAAACAGAAATCCCACTGTTTTCTTGTTTTACTGGGGTTTATTTTCTCCTACAGTGGTACTTCAGGGGACTAATGTTAAGAACGTCACCTAGCATGGCTGGAGGTCAGGAAAGACATCCCTCGATTAGATTTTTGTTTGTGAATTTTATGTTGGTATTGGTGAGGAGATTAAATGTGTGTAAATATTTGCTTTACCATCAATAATTTATATGTCAGGTTTTATTTTTATTTGTTTATTTAATATATTTTTTTTTGGGGTTGCATCTTACTGTGGACCCTACACCGAGGACTTTGTCCTTTGACCCTCTAGACTCCCTTCCCCACTTTGAATCTTTCTTCATATTTGCTGTTCACAAGACTAATTACAGTAATGTATGTACAATATATATTTTTTAATAAATGACCCTTTTTTAATAAGTAACATACCGTTTGTATTCTCTTACTCTGTTTTTATCATCTGTAATGGATGGTAATAGAAAAGAAAACAAGTAAAGTGTAATATCTACAACCTTTCTCATGCAATTTTTATTTGGCAGATTCGTGAGCACATGACCCCCTTAGAGATGCTGGCAGCTCTGGTTGCTGCCGTATGTCACGATCTAGACCACCCAGGGGTGAACCAGCCATTCCTTATTGCAACAGATAATCATTTGGCTGCACTTTACAAGGTACAGTACTGAAAGTTACTAAAGCCTGCAAGTAGGTTTTGTGGATATGAGGTATGAAGGAAACAGTCAAGCATTACTGAAGTATTGGTTTGTGACATTCAACATAAAGAAGAATATCATTTTTATTATCTCAACAGGATATGATGAGACTGTGCATTTCCCCTTTTCTAGAACCTAAGTGTGCTTGAAAACCATCACTGGCGGTGTGCAATGGGTTGCCTCTGGGAGTCTGGATTATTAGACTCCTGGGATCCAAAGGATGTTTCATCACTGCAGGACATGATCAGATCTCTCATTTTGGCCACAGACATCACCCGCCAGCAAGAGTTTCTCTCAAAATTTAAGGTATATTTGTAATCAGTTTTACAGGATACCGTTTTATTGACTTGTGTTTGCATCATTATTCAGAGACTGTTTATGTTACGTACGCAATTATATAATTTGGATTTGGGTTAGTAATTTCTCTTATTTTTTTTAGTACATTTGCAAGCCTTCCAGTGACTTGAATTACTTTGTTGACATCCCCTGCCCACCACCCCTCACTGTCCTGTCCACCTCTCTGCCCTGCCCACCACCCCTCTCTGCCCTGCCCACCACCCCTCTCTGCCCTGCCCACCACCCCTCTCTGCCCTGCCCACCACCCCTAACTGCCCTGCCCACCACTCCTCACTACCCTACCCAGGCTATCATCCTCACTACCCACCTGTTGCCTTAACTAGTACCTTTGTTTAGAGAATATTTTACCCATAACTACTGCAAGTTCTCATGAATTGTCTGTTTAAATATTACATACAGAAGGATGAAGTTATTATTATGTGAAGAAATACTCCAGAAATGATCACCATAAATTAATCATACTGTTTCTTGCTCTTTATGATGACTAAGTTTCCATGATTACAAAAGTTTCCATGATTACAAATGCTTCATGGTTTTTATGCTGGACTATGAAGTGTAATAATTTTTTTCAGCACACAAATAGCAATGCATTGTAAGTCTGTAGTGATGTTGAATAATTGTTGAAAATTATTTACTGTATACAGTATCTCGTGACACAAAAACGGGGTTTGTATGTATGAGAGTAATTTAATCATTGGAATTTTACAGAGGTACTTGGACGCTAACAGCTTTGATATGAGGGACCCAGACCATCGCCACTTCTCTCTTCAAATTGGTCTTAAGTGTGCTGACATTTGTAACCCCTGCCGACCCTGGGACATATCACAGAAATGGTCTTACAAGGTAAAGTTTCTAACCCAATTTTACAGTATAGTACAGTATATTGAAAAACCTCATTGTTTTTAGTAATTACGTAGTTGAAAATGACATTATCATCTACAGTATATTATGTACTGTATAACTGCAATTATGTAAATGAGATACTCGAAGCTTTGTACAGTACTTTGATATCAGATAGGTACTATACTGTACTGCACTATGCTTAGGTGAGAACAGTTTGGTGGTTTTATTTAAGCTTGGTGTAGCAAGTGTTTGTTTTTTCAGGGGATAATTATGTCCTGTCTTCACAGATATGTGACGAGTTTTATCGTCAAGGTGATTATGAACGCCAGCTGAACCTTCCCGTCACTTCATTGTGTGATCGTTATGTTATGTCAGTGGCCAAAATCCAAACAGGTATGTTCATATTTGAATATAATGAAGATGTAACATAAAGAAGAGTGATAGATATTTATTCAGTAGAAACATAGATGCAGTAGATTTTATTCAGTTAAATCATCATACAAAATATAATGTTAGGAGTTAGATGGGGTAAATCATTGGTACCGTAACTATCTTAAAAGAATAACCTTCATGCTGTACAATGTGTGTTTTTTAATGATTCCTCTGAGGTGGTCATTTTGTGAACAGAAAGTGTGCCAACATGCTCGAGTATGTTTCTTATATAGAGGTGCTGTATAACCTTTAATTTCTGCCTGTATGTTTCTCGATCTACTGTAGTATGTACAGTACTTCTCTTCCACTTTTGTATGTGTTTGAACAAGAGAAACAGAGACCTCTTGAAAGGAGAGGAAATTGTAGGGGAGATTTATGTGAGAAAAGTGTAAACAGTGACAGGAAAGTGGTGAAACAGTGTGTGTGTGTAAATACTCCACATACTGTACACTTTTATCTAATGTACCGAACAGATCATAATCTCAACATATTTTATTGTCACTGATACAGGCCACTATTCAGAGACATGAAGGGTGATAAGGTTTTGACGGCCTCATTTATTGTTTTGTAAACATGCGTAAAATTACAGTATCAGTAAAAAAGTCACATTTAGTTCCTATTCTTGCATAGTTTCAAACACTCCTCTCTGTTTTCTTCTTTCTCACTTATTTGCTTTTTCTTCTTTTTTGGAATTTACAGTATCATCATCTTCTTCCACTAAATTCAACAACAAAATATTTTTTTTGTATAAATTGTTGTTTTTGACAGTTTTCTTAACACTTACAATTACTGTACTGTAGTCTAACTAGAATGTTATTTGACTGAGCTGTCTGTTCTTGCTTCACACATCTTAATAATGAACTGTGTGGTGTACTTCTTACCTTCATTTTACTCTGTTTTTACCAAATCATTTAATTATTATGAGGAAAAACATCTCATCACCTTTCACAATTTTCAGGATTCATCAAACATGTTGTCTCACCACTATTTGAAGATTGGGACTGTTGGTTAAGAACAAAACTATCAACTTCCATGGTAAACAACATGAATAAAAATCTTGCTCTGTGGGAGGAGCAGCTCGCTCAGGAAGCTGCTGAGAAAACGACCACGGATATCCCCATTACCTCACTGGACTCCCCACAAATGGCAGAGGAGGGTACAGAAGAGGACCCAGATGAGGTGGATGGGGTTACTACTCCTAGTAGTAGTGGAGATAGTCATCAGAGTGTGTTAGGATCCTTAGAAAATTTATCAAGATCACTTCAACTTGGACGAAGACACTCTGTGCCCTTAAACCAGCCTCGCCTGGTTCCCCGCACAGTTATAAGGAGGGAAAGTTTACCTGAGGTTGGGGGCCAGCCTCTTGTGGTGGAAACTGTGATGATGGGAGGTCTTTCACTAACCTCTTTCTCATCTCACGTTTTTGATCCCAATACCACTTTAACTGCTGAATCCCTCCTACCTGACCCTTCCATCACAACAATGGGTGGGGTGAGCAATGGACGATCACGCCTCACTTCTAGACTCACTCGCCGAAAGTCCCTCCCTCCACTGTGGTCACAGCATCCACGTTCACGACCTTTGCAAATATTGAAACCAATGTCACCTACCCCCAGTGAGGATTCCACGTCCCCTCAGAACACTCAGGAAAATTCCCCACCCTCTGATGAGTCCGAAAAAAGAACAGAAGTTGTGGGTAACTCTGCACAGGGTAGTGGTGGGGACAGTGGTAATGATTGTGAAGATAGTGGTGGTTGTGGTGGGAGCAATAATATTGGTGATTGTTGTGAATCCAACGGACAAACAAACAGGTCAACAAGGGGTGATGCTGTGCCCTCAGTGCGGGAAAGTGGTGTTCACAGTAGGAAGTCTGTTCAAAGTTATCAAGGTGCTACATTCCTTCACTCTGACTGCTCAGATGGTCTTCATTACCGAGCTCTAGGCGGCAAGGTGCTAGTACGTCGAGCTTCATTAGATAGTACGAGCATCAGCAGTAAGCGTGAGTTCCTGGACCGTTTAGCACACGAAGGCAGTAAATTTGCTCGTGTGGAACGATCAAACAGTGAAATGGATAAAGAGAATAAGGCACCACGGGAACCACTAATCACAAGGGACCGACAGGTACCTTTATGGAAAACTCGTGCTTGGCGAAGCCTCAACTATGAAGATGAGAATACTGGTGATCCAAGAGAGAAAATGATCAAGCCCGGCATATACAAGCTCAATCAAACTCAGGTACAGTACAATTTCTCTTTTATTGATTAACCTTAAATAATTACATATTTAACCCTTAAAGTGTGGGAGGTAGGTTTTCCTAAGCTAAATAAGATTGTCTGGCAGTAGCCAAAATATAATTATAAAGTGTGGGAATCGCATCGAAAGGATTAATAGTTATAAATTCAGAGTTGGATAACAAGATGCCAGACAGTAGGAATGAGTAATGGAGTCACCTGATGTAAATGGGAAAGAATTCGAGGAAGCAGCAGTGTGAGTAGTTGAGTGGAGAGCACAGTGGATGGACCTGCTACTGGTGGGGGATCTTAAGTTGTGTGGATTGTGAAGTACCTGTAACATATAGATCTCTGGGGCCTTGATATAAGAAGGGGAACATCTTACCATGAAAAACAGCAGAGGAAGGATGAGTCTGTGTTTACTCTTGATTTTGTCCATCCTACATAATAGTTTAAACACAAAAAAAGAAGATTCATTTGCTTTCCTTATTTTTTATTGAAATGTACTTCATGCTCATTCTTCAGTATTCTTCACACAGTAACTACCATTTCTCTCATTTCTGTGGAATCCACTTAGCTATATGTCCAGTTGTATGTCCCTGTGTCTGTTAATTACCACCTTTATTAAAAACTTAAATGTAAAACAACATGTGTGGTGTCATTATATGCTGTTGGTGTATAAAACGATGTATGAGCACAATAAAAGTCAAACCTGTAAAGTGAATAGAAGCTAAAGAAAAAAATCCCCGTAGTTTTTCCTAGTTTGTTACCTTACCCCTTATTGCTAGTAAACCCCATACAGGGTTTATAGTTTATTTAGAATTTCATAATTATCATGTTATCCCAGCGTTTCCTTAAAAATGCCAGCAGTATGCAAAGACTTTCTCCATATTACTGTTGTTAAAATGTCAGTCATTGTTTTTTGCTCCCCAACTATTTTCACCAAGGTGTTAGTTCAGGTATGTATCCATGAGATGTCTTGTTATGTGGTGAGATCCTGCTGTTAGGTAAGGCACCTGGGGACATAATTGTCTGTGTCATCGTTGTAACTAATAACTGTTTACCTTTACTTTCAAATGAGGATGTTTTCCCTGAATATTGGCTTTTTGCAATAATTTTTGGAATGCTAATGACCAGTACAAATCCACAGGGAAGTATGTTCGCTCATGGTCGCCGGGGTTCGGCTCCACTTCTACGGCCTGAAGAATTATGGGGTGGTCTCAGAGGGGGCGCAGAGAGGCCAGATCAGCGTTACTTGTCCACTCGTAGGGGATCAGCACCATCACAACCAATCCATCAAGGTAAGTTATTATGAAGTAATTGATTACTTAGTAGCTACAGTTTAGGAATTTCATGCTTTATTAGATTTACTAGAAGTTGTTAAAAAGAGATAGTGTATGCTTTTACCATAAACAAAACCTAGTCCTGATTGTTATGATTTATGCTACACCACATTTTTCCCACAGTATTGTACTTTCTGCAGTCCTCTCTTTTTTCTTATCTTTTTTATAAATAAAATTTCATAGTGTAAGTAGATGTAAGTGTAGAAATAAATGCAATACACCTCCATAGTATTCAAAGAGGATTTAGTTGTATGGTCTCATGGTTGTCTTGAGCAAAGGATTTTTTTAGTTTTTGGCTGTCATGCTGATTTTATGGGGGTAGGTATTGCATGTAGAGAGACCAGGTCTAGCATGAGAGTTAGTGTTAATTTCCTTGGTTATTCAAGATCCTCACTGGGCAATCTTTATATAAACAATGCATTAGTACCACATATTTTAGCCATTTTCATTTGTTAGCAGTCCATTTAAGCTTTACTGGTCCCCTTAAAGAAATAAGGATGATATTTTCTTTAGATTTATCTGGGTTTAATATTTTTGTTGAGGGAAAGTTCATATGATATTCCAGTGCTTATGTGTTTCTGTTTCTTTCATATGTTTACCATGATGTTTGTTTACTTCTCATATCATGAAGTACAAGACAACTATATTGTAAATTAACCAACTAAGAATTTGGTAGAAGGTCATCTTTGAACCTATACTCTGTAGTTAATTCTTGAGCTGAATAAAAACTGATTTTTTATAAAACATTGTCTTTATTATATTCTGTCTAGTAAGGCTTGAATTCTCTGCTCTCTCTTCCTTTATGTCTACAATGCATTATGGCTTATCACTAGGTAGCACTTAATGTGTAGTGTATTGGAAAATGTTAAGCCACACAAAATTATTAGTGACCACTTCTTCATTGTTCTACCTTTCAGAATTTTGCCTGGACATTACTAACCTGCCATTATCCTTTCCTGTCTAGGGCTTAACAAGCTGAAACTTGGTCATGCTGGTGGTCTGCTTGGGGCGTGTGGTGGTGGTGGTGGTGGTGGTGGTGTAGGAGGTATAGGTGCCGGGAAGATTGGCGGCCTACCCCCATTAAAACGACAGCGCGCTTTTCCTCAGCCACTGAATCGCACTAATTCCTTTTCTATCCTAGAGCCTTTCATTGCTTCCATATCAGGTATGATTAAGATATCCCATTTATATTAGAATTGTTGTGCTGTGAAAACTAACTTCAATTTTATTAAGCTTGTAAAACATATAGGCATTCCCCAATTTATGAAAGGGTTTCATTCCTAAAACCTTTCGTAAATCAATTTTCATAAATTGGACCACATTTTCCGTAGGCTCCCATTGTAAAAGCTGAGACACTTTCCTACAAAAAATATACTTAAAATGCCAGAAAACATTTTTAATTAAAATTTTTGGTGTACATACTGTAATCTGAAATAATGCAGTACAGTACAGTACATTACAGTAGTAATTTTATAGCTGTACGTACTTCAAGAAACCGGATGAGATTTGAAACCTTGAACAGTATGAAACACTGAGCCAACGTCTCTTATAAATATGTTGCTTTAGTAAGGTAAACTTTGATAAACGATGGGACTAGGTTCCTGAAAACCCATAGCTAAATGAAATATCATAGATAGGGAGCATTATAACATGAGGTTTAATGGGATATGTTCCCAGCCAGTCTCCAAACACACATGTATCACCTCCAAAAAAATTCCTACACTCATAAAATCAATAGAAAACAATTAAACAACACTCACCACATCATGAAGAACAAACCTGTTCATCATCACATGTCCCCTTCGAGGCTAAGAGGACTGGAGACATCACTCTGACTCCCACACAGCCTCTGGGGAGTCTCATGCCGCTTCAGTGTCAAGCTTCACCTCAGAGACACAGTTGTCTTGGATGCCTTGGCCTTCCCAGACATTTTCAGAGTTACACTGCTTACTTCACATTCACAAAAACAGAGCAAAAGCACTTGTCACATCATTTTCACAACAATAATCACAAAAACACAAAATATCACTTCACAGTCAACATAACACAGTTCAATCTAAATGTTAGTGCTGTCCTTTCACTATAAGAAAAAAAAAACACCTATGATTAGTACAATGTACGATGCTGATCCGATAATTGTGAAGCAATGCGATGGCAGGTTTTTGATCGACAAAGAACCAAGTGCAGGGCTGTAGTGCGCGGGTTGGCCATGTGACGGTGTGTGGGTAGGCTTACAAGTGAAGGGAAAGATGCGTGGTGCATAGGGTTAAATATTGTTCCCTTATAAAATGTCACTGACTTAACGTAGAAAAATATAATTTATATTGCTGGAATCCTTGCAAGACAGTGATTAATTTGAGTATTGTATATACAATCCATAGTTTACACTAGAGATAAAAAAAAATTATAACCAATGGATATCGATGGATATTTGATGGATATCATTAAAGCGTGTATAGCGAGATGGTCTTAATTCGTGACCATCTTTAAAGTGAAATATAGCATTGCTGAACGAGACATCGTTTATCGAGGTTTACCTGTACAGTACATTGCAAGTGACAAATAATAATGATGGTGAAATAACTGAGCATTTTGGAAGTAAAAATAAATGTATTATTTTAGTAGTATACAGTATTTTCAGTACTGTACAGTGTCACAGTACTTTGGAAAAAATAATTATGAAAAAAATGTATAGTATATATATTTTTCGTTAATAAATCAAATCAAATGTTACAAAATATTTTGTATTTAACTTTGAATTTTTGGAAATTGAACCTTCAGGAGTAGGGGACTGCCTGTAGTTCTAAATGCATGTATGGCAAATTGTTAAAAATTCTGCTATTTTATTATACACTATGGTTATTAGTTCTGGAGAAAGTATCTGTTGATAACAGTACCCTTTCACAGCACGAGACAAAAAGCTATTCTAATGATTTTAGAATTTGATCAAGTTTCCTTCAGAGTGTGGATCAGTTGGCATGAGTTACTTGTTGAAATATGAGTAGGTGTGTGTCCTCTCTCTCCCATAGATAGTTATAATCTTCAGCTTGTTTCTGCCACTGATGGTCACTCTCTCTGGTAATTTTCTGCCATTGGTGGTCCTTCCTCTTGGCTATGATTCCATTATAGTTTTGGGAATTTTTCTATTTGGATTTGTTTTTTAGTTAATCTTTTTTCTTTCTCTTTGTGTGACTTTCCTGTAGTATCTCTATATATAATGGAACCCAGTTATAATGGACACCCTAAACCTATCGGGCAAACCCTCAGTATAATGGACAGGTGTCTGTTATCCCGAGAAGTTGTCTGATAGTTGTACTGTACTAGCTGGGGAGGTTTTCATTCTTCACAGCTGAATGACAAATTTTATTCTTCATTTGAGTGACATAAATCTGTACTCTAATTTATGTAGATGAATATCAGTATACAGTATGTTCAAGGGTGCTGCAGAATCCTTTCTTTGCATTCTCTATCTCATTCCTGTGATTTAAGGAATTTTACTGCTACTGTATATGTATTAAAAAATAATTAAATAACAGAGGTCAGAAACTGGATGGTGGTAAAAAGATTCTGGAAGTGAAAATAAAAGTTACTCAGATTTGAAAAAGAGGAAGAAGGAAATAAATAAAATAGAAAAAAACACTGCAGAAATATTGACTAAAGCTCAGCACATAGTATAGGTAAGCTAGGGACTTTTACCTCCTGCACTGGTAAACAAAGTCATGGGAACTGCCTTAACATGAAGAAAAGTAAAAGGAAAGAAATTCAAATTAGATGGGAAAAATATGCCTTGGGTAATTGATGAAGAAATAAGAAACAGAAAAATAGGATCCATGTTGACTTCAAGAAAAGTTTTGCAGGACATTAGGTGTAGTCGTGGCCTCGGTGTACTCTACCTATCATAAGAAGGCTTTCTAATTTACTGTTCCCATGTTGCTCCTTACCCCCTGTATGACCAAAGCCAATTGTTGTTATCTTATTTGTTTTACTCATTTTAAAACAAGACATATGGGTAATTTATTTATTTTCTTGTTAAGTGATTTTGCATGGAATACCATAATGTTATTTCAAGAAGTACAGTAAAGTATGGTAAATAGAGATTGAGGATTTGTCAGTAATATTTATATAAGGAAGTGTGAAGAAAAGAAAGAGAGGGATGAGAGTAAATTTGAAAGTAAGGTCAAATCTTTTGTCAGCCATTTCATGTAGTTTTTATAGTAATGGACGTCTGAGCTGCTGCTTTGGAACTCTTTGATATGGTTTAGATAATTGAGGAAATGAATGGATACTATTTACAACAAGGATAACTGAAACTTGAGTTTGAGCTTATAATTATAATTTTTCTCAGGGTCGGATACTGATAGTGGCCCAGAGATGCCTGGGAGTCCTCGCACACCCCTGACATCAACTGAAAATCTTCCAATAAGTGACACTCCATTCGGCCACTCGAGACTGAGGGGACGACGAGGCTCGGTGCCTTTTGATGTTCCTGGATCAGATGTGGGTTTTGAATTATCACTGATGAAGGACCATTCTGAAAAGAGGTAATTTAATTTACCTGTATTTATCATTTAACCTTTTATCAGCTCCCTAGCCATTCCGATGGTTGGTCTCTTCTTTATTACATTGTCATGACCTTTTTGTCCAGTGTAAAAACAGGAGATCAGAGTACTACTGTACCCACAGAAAACCTGTGATGTTTGGTAGGGTCACACTGGGTAACACTCTTCTCACATCTGTCCCAGGCTGGGGGTTGAGCCCAGCACACAATAGCAAGAGATACATACACTACCACTTTACCACTATGGTTATATACATTTGTTGTACATTTCTAATGAATCACTGTAATTCTGCATGATTGTTTATGAGTATCTCATGTCAAATTTTCGATGTAAAAATATACCATACGTAGATACCAGGATATTATACTTTTGGGAATGTGAATATTAACTAGGTATATAATGTTAACTTTATCATCAGTTTTATAATTGTATCTTCCATATTATTAATAGCTTTGGATCTAATAGATTGTGCCATTGATTTGTAATAGATTTAGTCGACGGGGTTCTGGTGGTTCAGAGATGCTACCGTCCCTGGTAGCTCGAGCACATTCTTCTTTGTCTGCCACTTATGGAGGCCATGGGGTGTCTGGGGGTGGCTCAGGGGGAGCTGGAATTCCCTCATCCATGGGACATCATCACCAGGACTTCCACAGGGGATCTGGAGGTCTAGATCTATTTGCAGGATTATGGAGGTTAGTGAAAACTTGTAACTCAATAAAATCTTTCAAACAATAATAATAGTAATAATAATAATAACAATATTAATATTTATTCAGGACTCACACTACCCTATTCTTGATCAAATTACATTGGTTTCCAATTAAAGCTAGGATAGAATTCACTCAGTCTAATGACTTTTATGGCACTACTGTTTGGTGAGCCTAAATATTTGGCCATCTTACTAATTCCACTGGTTACACATTCTAAAATAATTTGGCGTAGTAGTGATGATCCTTTACGCCTTGAGGAGCCTAGAGCAGTATGGGAATGTTCTTTTACTGCCCGATCCTTTCCCTGTATAGCACCCAGATAATGCCAGATTGTACAATCTGTTGCCTGCATCCCTGAAGCATTTGACTTCTGTGGAGGCCTTTAAGAAACATCTTAAGACCTATCATTTCTTAAAGCTAATAATCTTGAACAGAATATGGTGATGGAGAATTACAAGGTTTAGGAAGTATTAAAAATTATTTTACTTTTTAATTTTATCCTCTTTGCCACTTAAGGGTCTATAAATGATAGAAGTTGAACTGCCACTTTTTGTGATCTTTTATTGTAGTATACAGTATTTCTTTATATTCTCAAATCTTTGACTATGTAGTGTTTCGAGCACTAGTGAATTCTTTAGAAGAACTGACGCTTTTGAGAAACAAAAGAGCAGCTATTATTATTATTATTATTATCATTATCATCATCATCATCATCATCATCATCATCATCATCATCATCATCATCATCATCAACCTTATTGTTATTAATTATAAAATCATCTTACAATTTTACAATTGGTTTGGCATGTATATAGACAATGTAGTTACCTGTACAGTACTGCATACACTTCAGTATGTGTATAAACAATTCGGCTAGCTTTTTGGTGTGCACAAACTGTGATGATGTATAATTTCCTGTGTGCCTAAACAGTGAGGGTATATACCAGAAACAGTAGTGAGCAGTAAGGAAATTCAACCAAGATAACTGACAAAGCCAAAGTAATTTTACAATTCAGTTCAGTTTTATTCAGTAAAATTGTCATACAACTTTACATTCATTCAATTTGTGTATACAGTATACAATTCAGCATGTACAGTCCTCTTCACAAGTGCGTTTAGGGGCTTGTCAGATTTTGTGCAGTGTGACAGCTTAAATTTGTTTACATTCAAAAGAAAAAACTTGCAACAGTAAACATGCTATGGAATCAAAGTAAAACAAAATTAAAACAAATATCTCAGTGGAATGATTTGTGGAATATTTATATGATGAGCCCCTTTAAACACACTAGTGAAGAGGACTGTACACACACATTGCAGTTACACAATATACATGTAGAGTGCAGGTATACAAAAATTATACATACAGTGTGAGTATAGAATTGCCAGTAAGGCAATTTGACCAAAGCCATCAGATACTTATTTGCAGTAGGGTCCTTTGCTTAAGCTTGTTTGCATTTCAGTAATAGTAAATCTTCAAAAATAAATGTGAAAATTTGTGGTAAAAATTTGAAATAAAATATTCCATAAATATTTTGTACACAGGTCTCATCTAGAAACAGGAAGTTCATTACATGATGACCATGACCTCTTTTCTCAATCGTCCGGTGGCATGACCCCCAGTACCCCAGGAGCATTGCCTCCCCCCAGAGCGGCCATGCCACATACCCTCCACAGACGCGGTTCACTGCCAACTGACCTCTTTTACTCAGGTCAGTAGTTTTTCCCATTGGTTCACAAAATTTTGTAAACTGTGCATTGAAAATTTTGAATATTACTTAGCAAGGTAAGTTATTACTGTGTACAGGGTATATAGCTAGAAGACACAGTCTCATATTATTGTACTGTATTCATAGTCATTTCAAGGATCAGAAGGTAAACAGTGAGAGTCTTGGGCTGGGATGCTAATGGGTTGTTTGAGGTCCTACAGTGTTTTTTTTTATGGAGAATAGCCCACCCAGGCATAGGTCATCAACCCACAATGGGGCCTTGGGGGACAAAAAAATTAAATATAGTGAATGCGCATAAAGTGAGGGGTCCAGTGTATGTGATAAATCAAACATTCTCTTATGTAGATGTATTCAGCTGTGGTGGTAGTTTTTCTGTTTGTGATTGAATTTGTAATTGTTAATATAATGGAATCCTTAGAAAGAAACATAGATGAATAATTGGTGCCATGTCTTTTTGTATTGTGGCAGGGGACCTCAGTGTGTGGGATAGTGAGGGGACATAGCAACATCAGTGCTCGGGCCCAGCGCTTCCGCCTCAACCCTATCCTTCTGCCAGCCTCCAGTGCCAATCTTCCAACTACACCACCGTCAGCCCATCTGTAAAAGTATATATTAATAGATAATACCTCCTCCAGGGTGCAGAGAAAGGGGATCATCTTTCCAGGCTTATGGAAAGGGGACTTGAAACATTGTTTGTTTCAGGGGAAGAAAAGATTCAAATGGTTTTTATTTGTTCTCGTCTTCCTGGTAGATGAAGAGATCACCTTTCTCATTTGCGCTTTAGGGGTCCAGCCCCTCTTTATATATTTGAAGGACAAGTTACCTACGCTGTACACTTTATATAGAAGTGGTCTTCTCAGACTCGGTATTAAGTATGGCGTTGAACATTTTTCAACATTAGATATGCTTCTGACAGTGGTAAAAGCCATTTTGTTTTGAAAATATGATGCGTTTAATAATTTTCCAAAGGTACTGTACATATTTTGTTATTGGCAGCAAATTATGTGTGCCCCCAAAATGGATCTTTCTTTATTCAGAAAGGAGTCAAAATAGAAGAATGTGTGTGTGTGGAACCTGTCTTTTATAGTGTAAGTGTCCAACACTGATTGCTGGAGCAAAAACCTCCGATCATCAAGGCTGTGATGAGGTCCAGTTTACCCAAAAGGGTTTGAAGAAGCAGTCATCAAGGATGGACCATTTTTTTGTAATGGATTCTGTATATTCATGGAAATATTAACATATTTTGGTGAGAATGTTATTTTTAGATTACCATGAATATAGAAAAGGATCAAAATTTTATCCCTGCTAAGAATTAGTTTTTCATGAATCTTTAGAAGTGTGACCCTTGTCTTGATGCATTGTAGTTTTTATGAGGGCAGGAAAATATTAAGCTCAAATAAGCTCAATTTAGTACTAACGTCCAATTATAGCCAATGTCTTCATGAGAATCCAGCTCGACAATCCTGGTTCATATTATTATGGAACATTATGTATAGATTTAAAAGGAATTAATAATAACAGGACTTTGTATTCAAGGAATGTATTCAAGTCAGTTGATACGCTATAGACAGTGAGCTACTTTTTTTTATTTAGGCATATTACAAGGTATGTCTCAGACCTCAGTTACACTTTTCCTTAGTTCTATACATACTGTACTTCTTTATGATGAAAAGTATCTGTACAGCATAATGTGACACTTGACAGTACTATTAAAAGAGTACTAACCCAAGTGCCTAAGTGCATTATAAAGTATTTTTTGTATCAGAAGTGAGTTAACTTACTTGAGTACATCACCTGAGTACAATCCTTAATGTATACAGTATCAGAATAAATGAAATTATTTATAATTATCTGCCAATTAGTTACTTGTGTCACCTGTGCCACAAGTAACGTGTCCTCCTGTGGTGATCCAGCCATTCGTTAAGGTACAACTCCCTAGAACTTCCTGTGTCTTGTTTCTTCTATGAACTTTGTAGGAGACAACGTTAACACAGGAGTCTATTCTTACAGCGTATTCCTACTTACAAACTCTACATCAATTATCCGTCACTTGTGGACTGTAAGTAATACTGGACTTTGGCCCATAAAACAAGATAAGGTAGTTATTGAATGGGGTGTGTGATTGAAGGGTAGTGTGGAACTCTTTCATCAGATGGGGTTGGTGAGTTTAGGTACCAACAACTTTGAGTACAGCAAAATAGGGTTGGGGGGTGGGGGTTGACTCTTGGGGTTTTTGTAACTGTTGTAGTCTTATTAAAGATTTTTACATCTGAAGTGCAATACATGATAACTTATATAATCCTTTTGTGTGAAAATTCATCAGTATTTTCTGTGGTTATATGTGTATTGTAAGAAGCTCTTGACCAGTACAGTACATATGACGTGTACATGTTATGTCTTCGAATATAGGCTGAGCTTGTGATGGTTATAAAGATAATCAAAGTTGTATAGCACAGTAAGTTTTGTTTGTATCTATGTATGGATCCTATGATAAATACATATGTTTATATGAATAATTATTTGATGTAATGATTTTTGAAAAAAAAATTTTTGTAGCTATGCAATCCGCTAGTTTATATGGAATGACAGCTTTGGTGTAGTTAGTACATACTGTCTCAATTTTTACATGTTATTGTTAGTAGAAGTTTATGGAAATAACTTGTAGGGATTCATTAAAGTTTATATTTTGCATTATAATTTATATACTGTACATTATAATTCATGAAAGCACTTTGAAGGTGAGGCGAAAGAGAAGTTACTCTGTAAGCTCTCTTGATGGGAGTAAATTTCCAGTTTTTAACATAAGATAAACCGTACCATAAGTTGCAAGAAAGATCTCAAATCTACCAAACTGCCTTAACTACCACTTATATAACATCATTTCTACAGTTAATTCTTCTTGGTTACATTTGAGATGCGTAGCTAAAGTGGTTGTGGAAATTGATGCTATAGTTTGGCTAGTATGGGAAAGTAAAATTTTCATGGTTGTCTTGAATTGCCATTTATTTAGTGTACCGACTAGAGTACTGACAGCCATCTCACAAGTGACATCTTGATAGTGGCAAACTTATGGTTGAATACTAGTGAATGGGAAGACAAAGACCACTGTATATTGTAACTTTGGTATAACAGAAATTGGGTATAACAGTAATAAGTTCAAGTTTCTTCTTAAAAAAGGAACATTTTTACCCAACGTTTTGTTATTGCTTTGTACAAATTCAAACCAATTTTTGTAAATACAGTACGTGTATGTCAGATTTTTTTCATACCCCCCCCCCCCTACTACTATAAGGCAAAATTCTTATTTTTCTTGCTCTATGCATACCCATGTTTCCCTAAAAAATGAAAGTACAAATTGGTCTTTAGAATTTATTTCATAATCAGGTTGTGTAAAACTTATCCAGTTATGGTCATTATTATTTTGCAGCCATGATGCCGATTCACTATTTATAGATGCTACAATAGATTCAAGTACAGTACTCAAGTAGATTGGCTTTATAATATTTTTTCATTTGAATTTTTATTAATAATATCTATGGTATTCTGTAGTGCATAGGATCATGAAGCCTATGTACTGTACTTGTGCAAAAACGACAGGGAGGAGTTATACTCCCAAGATTATTTACCTTGTAAACTATGTACTTGAGAACTATTTGGTAATCTTGGCCATGTGTCTGTAAATGAGACATGACAAAAAATTATGAGCTACAGATGAGACTCTAACAATGCTCATATGGTAGCAAAAACATTAAAATATGACCTTTATTGGATATGACACAAGCTCAACATTGCTGACCACCTCACATGTTTGAGTGACATCAGACAAAGGTGATTTTGGCAATGGCAGTGCTCAACAGTTACTCAATACAAATATTTGGAATAGCAACCAAACAAAATATTCTTGGTTTGAATGTTTGCTACTAATGGGCAGAGGAGGTTACAGTATGTACTGGATCACTATAATTTTACTCAAATTTCTTATGGTAAAGAAATGAACATAATAACATAGAGTTTTACAAATCTCCTTTGCTTATTGTAACATTCTATCCAACCCATGAAGGGCACAATTTTAATTTTTGTATAATGTATTATATTTTGGTGTTAATACTTTAATGTAGGCCAAGTTGGCTTATATTTTTATGTAAGAGTTCTTGTATAGTTTTTTCTTTTACCCCTGGATTTTGTGTTTTTGTTTTGTTTTGTTAATAAATAAGGTATTTAGCAACAAATTAATGTATGGTGTGCACAGTTCATACATTTCCTTTAAATACCTCATTAAGTGGTGCGAATTTTCCAACACAAGCAAATGTTTTGTTCCGAGTCGCAGCTGGTGTACTGTGTTGTGCTGTCGACCATTGATGAATATATTCACCAATACATAAAGAAGTGAACTATGACTACAAGAGTCTTCCTGTTGTCTTATAATTTTAAATGTTACGAGATATTTTGTATCATGATTCCATTGTCCTCTGTCCCACTATCTGCCAATTACTGTACTTCTTAGTGAGGAACCAGCCAAGATGATAAGCATGTGGTGTTAGCAAGGTTGTTGCTGAACAAAGTGTGGGGGATGTATTTTATGTCAAGATGATAAAAGTTTGTGTGCTATTAACTTCTGTTGAAACTTCATCAGGAAAGCAGTATTTTGATTGTACATTTTCATGTAGAATCATTCATAAATGGTCTAAGATAAAAAATGCTTCTGAATATTCCAGTGGTCATATATTCTTTATTGGTAATGCTTCGTAGAGGGAGTATAGGCATGTATTTACCTGTGGTTCTTGTCACTTAGATTGCACTCTTCAACACCTTGATTATCAAGAGCTAGTAAACAGAAATGATCATCTTACACAATAAGTAAGATATTCTAAACTTTGTAGGATTCCTTCATTACCTCATCATAAATAAGTAAATCATGTATGTGAACTTAGTTTATTATATATTCAATGATTAACTAGATCCTTGGTAATCAAAATTCTCTTTAACTGGGTCATGTATCAAAATTATTTTTAATTATGGTAAACTAAGGTGCAGTATTGAAAAACTTTAAGTTTTAATAACTAATGCCCCGAAAATTAACCGTAAATTAACTGAGCATCTTAAGATTCCAGTGCATATGACACCCCTTCAGTATGCTTTGTTGATGAAATTGAGGTAGTGCTCAGGGGTACAGCACTGTGTAAGTGAGTTTTCTGGAAGAATGTAAGAGCACAAGGCATGGCATGATTGTAATAAGTTGAGAAATGTAGTTTTTTTGGGGGGTGGGGTGGATGAGTCAATAAATGTCTTAGAGTACAGTAATTTAATATTGCCCCAAAAAATGTTAAGCAGTAGTTTTGCAATATACAGATAGTACTGTGATGATTGATACTCTTGGCTGCGAGCTGTCATCCTTCCGTGGTTGTGAGAGACAGCACAAATACAAATGCGAGGAAACAAGTCTTAAAACTGGCGGTGCATTTATAGTATATGATAAGGTAAGTACTGTATATTATTTCTCAGTATAACTCCAACTAAAGAAATTGGTTGTACATCCACGCATTTTATTTGTACTGTTCAAGTTCAAATTCTGTACTGAAAACTATACTACAACAGTATTACATCAGCAGGCCCACATTCATATGTAATCTTTAGTTTCTGTTAACGTGAGAGAACATGATAAAGGTATTGTGATTAAATGTGAGTTGCTTTGAAATTATTATTCTGTAAATACACAGGCTAAAGAGAACTTAAATACTGTGTACTGTACAATACAAAAAAAATTAATACTGTATGTACAGTACAAGATGACATGGAGAAATTTAGAGATAACATGATAAAAAACAATTGTCATGACACTGATTCATAAAGAAATTATTAATGGCAACATTTTCAATGATTCAACATAAGGTCTATAATAAATATTTATCTTTTAATTTCTGGTTGGAAAATGTCAGTGTTCTATAAGTTTTCTGAAATAATGTGGGGTTGCCTTCCTTAAGGCCTGATGCTTTATGGGTCAACAAAGATGGGTATAAGAACGATGCCTATTGCACATACACTTCTAGTTTGTACAGTCATTCCCCAATTTATGAAAGGGTTCCATACCTAAAAAAATCTTTTTATAAATAAATTTTTCAAAAATTGGATTACATTTTTCTGTGGACTCCCATTATAAAACCTGAGATACATCCTTACAAAAAATGCACATCCCCAAAATGTCTTAAAATGCCACAAAACATATTTTTAATAACAAATCTTGGTGTATACAATGATTAAGTCAATAATAAACATAAAAGGTTAAATACTGTACATGCAGTACAGTATACCGTAGTAATAATCTTACCTTTGTTTACAAGAAACCTGATGGGAAAACAAATTTCATAGCTTCAAATAGGTCCAGTATTTTGCCCATAAATTAACTGAGGCAAATTTTATTTCTTAGTAATTTTTTATTTTTGTAAACCAAACCTTCGTAAACTGGGGACTATCTGTATAAAGTGCAGTTTGATTACTTAAAAATTTAATTTTTATTTTTTGAAACCTTACAAATACCATAGGCTTGTCTATTTGGTAAATGGTATTTAAAATTGGTAAATCTAAAATGTCACCACTTTGAGCTACACTCTAGAGTACGTACATGGCAATTTTTTTATTTATTCTTATTTTTTTCAAGAAGCAAACTACAAAATGTATGCATTTATTTTCTTGCATGTGAAGCTAAACTATCAGATGGACAAATTGTCTTCTTGATTCATAATACTGTAGGCTATTCCTTTCATTTTGTCAAAGGCATCTATACAGAACAGCTTCTGCTTTATCATAGTATATACAGTACAGTATCTGCTTTGAAGGTAACCTTTTTGTCTATCTAATTTGTACATAGAATTATCTGTGGTTAAAATTCAACATGCCGAAACTTATGGGTAATATATGTATATAAAGATTTTTTATATGCATCTGGGCTTGCTGAATATGCTGTGATATAATATGTCCTTTGAATAAATATATAAATCATACTTGGATGTTTCAGTGCACACAAGTGTTTCCTTGGTGTTGTCACAGTTAAATTTCTCAGTTTAATCCAATTAGTTCTTAACTGAGGAATATTTTAACCATAATGTTTGCCATATGTGGTTAACACTGCAGGGGGCAAAATACTTGGTAATGTATCTTGTCATATTTGTGCCAGAAGCCCTAAGTGAAAAACAAATACCGTACAATACAGTACTACTAAAATTACATATACAGTAGTATTCTTTGTGATTTATTGGTACAGTACAGTAATTGAAAAATAGACTTTGTTATTAATATTTGGAAACTATTTTGCCCTTTGAACTGTTTTCCTGTGTTGATTTTTATTTATTTTTTAGTTTATGATGCATTTAATAAATTAAAATCTGATCACTGATGATACACAGGTGCCTGGTAATAGATCATAGAATCATATTTTAATCTGTTTACTATCTACAGTGGAAGATTGAACTTTACAAACTCAAAGAGTAAAAGCTTCATTAACCAGCATGAGGTTGGAAGACCTTCACAATAACAATGTTTTTAATTTCCTTTAAGCATACTGTACCTACATCTGCTGTTTTAGGGTTTATTGATTAGATAAAGTAACTTTTTAAGTGAATAAAGCATCAGAAGTCCACTGTTACAGCACCAGATGTACAGTACTATACCTTTACTGTACCTCCAAATAATAATACTGTGCAGTACAGTACTTGTACTGTAATAATAATTGGGAGAGAATAGGAGATGCCAATTAGTCATACAGTATGCCAGTTACCAGAGTTATTCCCACCACAGGAATACAGTACTGTAGTAGAGTACTATTAATACAGGTACTGTACAGTAAGTACTATAGTGGTAATAGTGTAGTTTTTGTTTCTTGAAGGTTTTATTCATTATAAACGTTAAATTATATTTAATCTAATGTAGGTACAGTAGTCACTGACGCCCGGAGTTTTGGTAATCACCCTCTTCCGTTGACGGGGGTCGTCGTGTTTACCACCAGAGTTTTAACAAAATTAAGTCACGAAGGGCACAGTACTGCAGTGCTTAATGGGGAGGTGTGTTGGTAAAATTAACTGGTGTAATTCCATTATTATAAAATTAATTTTACCGCCACACCTCCCTGTCGAGCGCCGTAGTACGGTGTCCTTCATGACTAAATTTTTTTAAACTCGGGCATTAGTGTACATCAACACCCAAAAATAAAAAAACAATAAAGTACATAAACTGTAAAAGCCAAAACTGCACAAGACTGTGTATAAATAAACAAATAGCCGGGGCATTTTTATTGGTGGATATAAATAATACTAGTTAAAGCATGTGGGAGAATAAAGTACTGTACAGATAATGAAGCTTTTGCTGTATTTTACCCCAACATATTTACTGAGCTTCATAGACGAAAGTGGACACTAAACAGCCAAAGGAAAATACAGTGACCCCTCGTTTAACGAACGCCTAGGTTAACGAAATTTCGGTTAACGAACTTTTCGGTTAACGAACGACCTTCTGGAACGGATTGAGTTCGTTAACCGAGGGGTCACTGTAATGTACTTTTAAATCTCCATTTTATTAATGCGTGAAAATATGTAACATATTTACATATCTGTACCATGTTCATGTATTTCTTTTGGCTTCCACTAAATTTCCTCTACCTCTGAGAACTAGTCATTATAAAAATTCAAGCAACTATGGAAACTGTATATACTGTACTGAACTGTAATTGTATACAGTACATTTACTGTATAGTATAGATAACTGCACTTCTCCATCACAACACATCACACACACACTCATTTAGGTAAATTTGGTGTTGGTTGTCTTTTTTTGTGTTTTTTTTATTTTTTATTTCACCAAATGTCCATATAACTTAAGTATTTTCTCACAATATTGGAGTTTATTTACACTAAGACTGAAATACTAGACACAAATTATGGAATCAAACAAAATACTGGAAAGTTTAAAAAAATTTATCTTGACTTGAGGCATGTATGTATGTGGTATATAACAATTATATAGTAACAATTGGTGATGGGTGACAGCAATAACAGGCAGTAATAAATTAGACATCAATAACTGGCATTAATTAGTAATTGTTATGTGGAGAGAACGACACAATAACGACGACATTACCTTGGACCCAGTTAACCGGAATTACAATTAATCACAGATTATGATATGCACAACATTGAATATGTATACTGTACTGTATTAGTTCATGTAGATTCATATTAATTCATAAAGAAGGATGTTTGATGCACCATATATACAGTCTCTCCTCGACTTACGACGGGGTTCCGGACTGACGACCAGGTCGTAAGTCGAAAAGGCGAAAATACAGTAATACTAAAATGGGTGTCTCTTTTTCTTCTCAGCACCACGAGAACTCTCACTTTTACTCTTGCCAGCCATTTTAAAGGGAATTACAAATGAAAATTTTGTCAGTACACAGCACGATCACTAATGTTGGGACTCGAAAATACATAATTTGAAAAATATTTTATGCAACTGCGGTGGTCGTGTCCCCGGGTGGTTGTAAGTCGAGGAGTACTTGTACTTGAAACAACCAACTTTATTTTACCATACTGTACTGTACTGTAGTCAGTCATACACACTCCATCATTCTATCTTCCTCAGTGAGTTTCATATCTTTTTATGACTTTTCGTCAGACATCAATCACATACCTTCATCTGCTCACTCTTAAGTGAATCTAGATCAATTTTGGATCATCTTATTTAAACATTCCAATGTGTTTTGTTCTTATAATTACAAAGCAAAGCAAACTATCACCAGCTGGAGCAAAGATCCTCTTGCGCATACTTTATTTTATTTTTTCTCACCCTGTTGGTGAAGATCATCAGCCCAGTTGATTGGTTGTTTGGTTAAATATTACTGTATGTTCAATGTTGATATTATCAACCTGACAAATGTACACCTCTTACATCTCACATCAGTAATACACTTAACAACAATTAGTTTATATTGTTCAAATATTACAATATCAATTACTGTTAATACTGTAAATTATTTTACAATCAATTATTTTGTGAGAATGATAAAAATAATGACATCATTATATGCCAATGATGGACAGATAATGAAAGTGATGTGTTGTTACAGAAATTATATTACTTTACCAGAGGCAAAATCTGGGCCTTTTCTTTTATTGTACAAGGTAGTAGATTATAATACAGTATATATTGTACTGTGATTATTCAAATGCAATCTTTAACTTTAAAGAACATAACTATGTTTTGTCAGTCTGTTCCTAAACGGACAGAATGCATTTTGTTGTTTATTTAATCCTCGTCTAAATAAACCTGCATCTTGGCTCTAGAATCAGCCACTGAACATTTAACAGCAATATCATGAACCCATTCAAGTATATCTCTCCAAAATATCTAAACTACACACAAGTGATTTTAATACACGTAACAATTTGGTGTTTATTTACCTTTTCATATATTTGCTGGAACATCTACAATAGTTAGAAAGAGATAAATAATGAAATACAACTTTCTGTAGTTTGGAAAACATTAAGTACATTATTTAACTTTAATAACAATTTATTGTATGCAAATTGGTACATTGTGAGAAATGGTATGTCATTATGTTACAATGTACGTACTGATATAATTTTATCGATGTTTCCTAACTAGTTGAAGTTTTAATCCCTCATACAGTCTCCTTATGGTGTACTATGTGTGTACTGTTAAGTGTTCATCAAATTTTTCGTGTTTAAGATATGTCAATTGTATGATTCCAATAGTGAACAGTAATGCCAAAAGAAGTCATGTATTATTTAGAAGTTATATCTTTTTCTATCTAGCAAATATCTTCCAAACCATATGAAGATGAGTTATGTGTCAGAGGAGTAACAAGGAAGGTAACCCAAGCCTCCCCCGAATCATATGACCCTAGAATTTGTTATTCAGTCAAAACAGATCCTTTATGAAGTCTTGCAGCACATGTATGTTAAAACAGTTGTTGCTTCTATTTATATAAGATTAATGCCAAATACAGTACCTGTTCTTCCTCACTAGGGCTCACAAGAAATGAGAAACATCATAAAACCTCTGGGCTTCTTACCTAAAAACTAGAAAAATTTTTAGTCAAGTTGCTTATTATTGTGTATTGTTAAAAAATTATTATTATTACAGTACTATATTTTTTGTTAAGAAGTTAATTCATTGTATTGTTTCACATGTCATGTTTTTTAATTAATGGACTACGTCTTGATATCAATACGTAATTGTGAAAATCAAGTCTTGCCAGACTGACATAGCTAAATCGTTAAGTATTTTTGCCACTTGACATGCTACAGTATATGTGAACCTGTACCTGTACTCTGTCATTTCTGAGGTGTGTTGTGCCAGCTTTCCATTAATGTCATTTCAATCATCTTTAATGCCTAAACAATGGAGGGGGGGAGATCATTTAAACATTCAGAAAAAGCAATATTTTGATTACTGTAGAGGCTTTCTTAGGTATTACAAATCAAAAGTTAAGGTATGAATCCGGCGAGCAGTACTGTAAAGTTAAATGAGACTGTGGTGTGTGTGTAAGTTATCATTACTCCAATAAAAGGTTTGGGTGTACCTAAGAGTTTCTTTACAACATATTGATGGTGAAGCTACAGGAGGGGCACAGGTAAAACTTTAGAATTACCCAGTACCTGAAACGTTTTAAGATCATTTGGGGAGATATTTATAACAATACTGTACAGTATTCATAACAGGAAGGTGGATGTTTGTGATTATGAAACATTGTACCCAGTACCTGTACAGAATGTACTGTGATTATTTCATCAACAAAGCACAAGATTAAAAAGGTCACATTGTGTCTCAGTGTGCCACTTCATCTAAATACTGGAGTAAGAAAATTGTCATTTAGTTAGATTTTCTACAATGATATTATCAATCAAGTTCACGATGGTGTTACTGTTTCAAGAGTTCATTTACACTACACACCAGTCACATAAATGAACCCGAGACTGAAAGATGAATAAGCCATAATACAGGTATTGTATGTAAAGTTTGAAAGGTTTCCATGGCTCAGTTGGTTGTACTGTGGACTCCAAACCCATGAGGCACAGGTTATTAAATACCGTGGCAATGCAGGGTTGGTGGGGTGTTACTCTGTAGTGGTATGCACTGAGCTGGCCACCAATATAAACATTTCCCTGGACTATTACATGGAGTGGTTACTATCCTACAACTCGATGAATGTGAAAACCTTCCAGGTCGCCAAGATATCATGCAAATGATGCAGGATGAGTATAAGGAACTACTTTTTCACATATAGGCTGGTAGACCAATGGAAGTCTACTAGCTAAAGTAAACAGCACTGGGTTTCAAAATAGCTGTGAAAAACCTATCCAAATTACCAAAAACAGAAAATGACACAAAATTATCAAATCTGACGAGAAATTACCTTTGCAAAACTAACTAAATTTTCCCGAGACTCAATAGGTCAAGTAATTGTTCTCAAAATTCCAACTTTTATTCCTATGGCTGTATGTTTAATGTCAATTTTATGGCCCTACTTTGGTCCACAATTTCAAATACAGTACAGTATAGTGTTGATTTACGCTGATTTGGTTTACGCGTTTGGTCATTTACGCGGCACCTTGCCAGAATGAAAATTTTTAATTACGCGGTTCATTGCATCATTTACGCGGCGAGAGGTCCAGACGCGCCACGCCAATTATTATTCACGTTGTACATTCTTGACCATACGCGGGGGAAGCAGCGCGGGGAGGGTGCGCAGTATACAGTATTGCTGTTGCGTTATCGCTAACGTCATATGACGTATTGGACTGTGATTGGGTCACGCTTCCTTACCTCCCTCCGCCGCTAGCTGTGATTGGTTTAATGTAATATGACGTGAGGGAAGAAGCCACTAACCTACCCGGGCCAGTCTCATTGTTCTCAGTCTCCGCGTATACTGTTCTCTCTTGTGCCCGCTAATCTGTCCAACAGTGGCTTCCGCTGGACCCCCACCACCCCAGAAAAACCTTGAATTACCTGGACCAAGCCGCCCCAAGCCCAAGAAGATATTACGCGCCCTAAGTTATGAAGTAAAATACAAAATCGTCCAGGAATTAGAAAAGGGAACCCGACAAGTTGATCTAGCGCCAGCATGGAGTTAACGAATCTATGATTCGTACAATCAAGAACATGGACATGACCAAGCTAAATGTCCACTGGCTAACCGCACGTAAGGAGTGGATGTTCACGGGTCTGTCCCTCTCCTGGTTTGACGACTGTTTCGTTCCAGACGTTAAGAAATTCTACAAGCAACATAATGTTCCATTTAACATTTTGTTCTCCTTGACAACGCACCAGGACACTCGCCCCTACTGTTGGATCGTCACCCTAGTGTAAAAGTGGTCTTCCTTCCTCCCAACACTACGTCGTTAATCCAGCCCATGGACCAGGAGTTGATATGCAACGTGAAGGCTGCATTCTCCGCAAAGAAGTTTAAGCTCCTAAACGACTACACCAACACCAAGGATGAGTTGCGGAACCTTCTGAGTGGCACAGATAGCGAGAGCGAGGACGAGGGTCCAGAAGAAGAGTTGGCGGAGCATGAAGTGCGAGTTAAACAGTTTTGGAAAATGTTTAACATCAAGAAAGCTGTTGATTTCTTGGTGGAGGCATGGAGGCAGCTGTCTGTGGCAACGATTCGTCACGCGTGGCGGCATGTGTTGCAAGGTATCCCAGGTGGGAGGCAGAGGCAACCTGTGGCTGGTGAGGCTCAGTCTGTTGCAGTGGCAGTAGACCTTGCAAGAGAAGCTGCACAGAATGTTACAGCTGCAGGCTTCTCCGAGACCACCAACGACGATATCATAGAGGTAATCAGGGATCTTGAGGTGACTGCCGACGAGATGTTGGAAGACGATGACGTCAGTGAGGAGGCAGGTGGTGCGGCAGCACCAGAACAGAAGTTAACACCTGGTCATGTAAAGGATGCCATCGAGTTTGCCGTGAAACTCAAGCTCATCCTTTTCAAAGACCATGTCAATCACCGATATGAAGTCTCCAATAACCATCTAGACCAAACTATGGAGCTGTATATCAACGCTAGCCGTCAGCGTAACATCACCGACTTCTTTGCCCGCAACCCACCACAACCACAGCCAGCCCAAGTCAGTGGTCGTGACAGTGATGGTGACTTTGAGGGGTTTGTCAGGGAGGCCCTGACATCTGTGGTGGATAGTTGATAGTGATTCACCTGAGGGCCACTAATTAATCTGCCCCCTGCCTCGGAACCAGCCCCCATTCCCATATGCCGACCCATCTCTTCTACTAATATAAGTGTTAAACCTTGATTTTTCTTTTAACTGGTACAGTATATTATTCTCTGATTGATATTTTTCTTCTATATTATGTGTGCGTGCATACCATCATAAAATTAAGATACTATTTTTACTACAACGTACGTATTGTGTCGGAAAAAGTGGAGTTTAGGGGTTGGCCCAGTCTCTATTTCAATTATCCCATATGTTCTGTTATTTCGTTTATGCGTTTCTCGTTTTACGCTGACCTCCACAGATGCAATTGACTGCGTAAATCAAGACTATACTGTAGTATGATAAATGTTTGTGGCATCCCAAAATTTAGGAGATATCCCATAATTTGGGGAAGTTCAATACAGTACAGGTATAAGTACTACAGAGCATGCTGATTTTGAATATACAGTATGGTTCACGATTCAATTGCGGGGTAATTAGTGGCTGTAATGACCCTTGGAAATTTTAATTACCGTACATTTTTCAAGGCCAATTAAACGCCAACTATGCATTTCCAAATTGCGCTTTTGGTGTTAAAGTGTGATTCTGTAATTACCTAATTAT